>NC_079147.1:119207794-119507794 GCF_945859685.1 Eupeodes corollae
TGGAATTCAGCACCAGACGACAACACAGTATACGCCAGAGCAGAGAGAATCAATCAATCGACTATCGAGAGTGCCATGCTACATGTTATTTGACGCTGGACATGACTTTAAGTTTTGGGCTGATGCAGTCTCTACTGCTGTTTTCATCATCAACAATGTGTTGCACCTGAGGAGACTTTTTCTCGACGAGTTCCAAATATGAGTCACGGTTTTGAGTATTAGTCAATGGTACATGTGCCAAAACATTCCCGGGAGAAATTTGATTCAGAATGCTGTATTTTTCTTGTTTACTGCGAAAGACAAAATCATAACATAAGTCGAAGTCTAAAAGATTCAGATTACGAAGAAACTTATTCTTTGGTAGAACGATATACATCTATTCGATTCTTACTAGCACCGGCTGCCAAGTACAACCTCGATATCGATCAAATGGTACTGCCAGAAGGCTTCAACGAGTTTGTGAATTAAAAAAATCTCTTTATGGTCTAAAGCAAGCTAGCCGTGTTTGGAACTAAATATTGGATGAGGCACAACAGAGTTTCGGCCTTACAAGTTCTAAAGTCAATCTTTGTATTTATTACAGATTATCTACGGAATAATGTTGTATGTAGCAGTTTATGTAGATGATCTTCGTATATTGCATAACGATAATTACTAGAAATTGGAATATTAAAAGAACTTGCAAACAGCTTTGAAGATGAAAGATATTCCTATATCGTTTTTTTTCCTAGCGTTTTTTTTTCGGCAGTCAAATTAACAGGCATTGAAAAAAAGGTTTAATTTCATTGGATCAAGAGTTATACATCAACGAAATTCTCAATCGATAAAATATGTTTCATTGTAACTCAGCGAAAACTAACCAAAAGTTGAGAAAGGAGATATACACACAGAACGAAAAGGAGTGTGCTGAAATAAAAGATGTACCCTATCAAGAAGCTAGTATTATGTTTGCAGCTCAAGTTTAACGTCCTGATATCAGTTTTGCTGTAAGTGCAGTCAGTCGATACAACCAGAACCCCGGAAAAGCTCACTAGGCAGCAGTAAAACACATTTTTCGCTATCTGAAAGGAACAGCCCAAATGAAACTAGTTAAAACCGCTGGGAAAGGTCATGTGTGCGGATTTTGCGACGCTGATTGGGCTAGTGACACAGAAGAGAGACGATCTGTTACCGGGTATACTTTCTTGCTTCATAATGGTGCAATCTTATGGAATTCGAAAAAACATGCAACAGTCGCCATCTCGACGACAGAAGCAGAATATAAGACACTAACAGCAGCGACTCAAGAAGCAACCTGGTTGATAGACTTACAGAAATAGCTCATTCCAAATTAACTAGGTTCAACTAACACTCGATGTGATAACAAAAATGCTTTAAGCTTGGCTCACATCATGGAAGAACCAAATAATTGATGTTGAACATCACTTTATACGAGAATAAATTAACATTTTAAAATTATGCGTCAGACTCTTCCTGGCCGAAGCATATTAATTGTTTTTCTGCTCTTGGACTAAGCTTTGGTGTTATTTAATTCAGTGAGGGTGTTTAAATAAACCTGTTGTTTATTTTACTTTAGAATTAGGTTTTCATCAGCTTATCATTTTGTTTATTTGTTTGCTTTGTTGTTATATGTAAGTAAAATCTTATTCTAAAGTAAAATAAACAACAGGTTTCAATTTTTTCCTAAAAATGGTATTCAGTTATTTAGTGCTTATAAATATATGTTTTATATTTAAATTTCGTTAAAAAATTATGACCCGTTTTTTAAGATATCGAGTAAAAAAAAATATATATTATTTTTTGTTGCTATTGTGTGCTTGTAAAAGCAGGAGATACATGCATAATCGCATAACGCAATTGGAATAATATAATTTGGTCGCTGAGACAAAAAGAATAGGTAAGACTGTAGGATAAGACAGGTAAGCTAGAGAAAGGGTTGTAAGATCTTTTTTTTTCAAAATTGTCGACAATTAAATTACATATTTAAAAACCATGTACACACGTCACGGACTAACCTTCAAGCCACGATAGCATTGTTTCACTTTTAGTGTGATTTTCGTTTTTTTTTTTTTAAATAAGCACACACTCAAGGGGATATTATAGCTTGAACCAATTCAGTTGGCCAACTGTCGGTTGCGCAGAGAGAGGATTTACCACCACAAAATAGTTGGTAAGTTTAGTAAAAAGCAATTTGTCGTAAATTTTCACAACTTCCCATTGACAAAAACCAAGTTTAATAACATTTTCAAGTTTTAGAACAAACATTATCTTTTGTTGAGTTAAATTTGACATTTCAGTTCTCTTATACTGAAAACGATAAACGATACGATAATGAAAAAGTTATGTACGTGAAGCAAATTATTAACGATATCCTTAATGATAATCTATTTGACGATTATCGTTTTGAAAATTATGGAATGAGTCCCCTGTGTAGATTTTGGAGTTCATCTTTATTGATATGAAACAAATTGGCAGCTTTAAATTAAAACAAAATGTTCCCTATACCATCAAACTTCCAAAGCTCGGGGAGCACTTTTCCTCGAAAGATCATGCCAATAACAGTCAAGATGATCCAAGTTGATTTTTTTTTTCATCTGAAAAAATTACGTTTTCCCATTCTTTTTTCGTTCTTCAATCATTTTTTTGTCATTTTATCCTTTTTGACAAGTGAAGGTGTTGTTTTGTTTGATTTGTATACAGTTAAGCCGATTTTAAGTAGCCTTTTAAAGAGCTTGGGCTTTTTGTCTTTGATTAAGCTTTGTATTGCCTTTTGTTTTCAATGATTTCATAACTGTCTCCTTTTTTTAAGAAATTGTGAGCAGCAAATGAACCGTGCAACCTGTGTTATATTGGGACCACAAAACAACTTCTTAGTCAACGCATTTCGAATCATAAGTTCGACATAAAACTAAAAGACAGCGATGGCCAGTGTAAGCGTTTATTCTTCAAACTTTGAAGGCGAGCAAGTTCTACAGATAGAGAAACATGTTTCGAAACGATACACGTTAGAAACATTACATATTTTTAATAACAAAAACAAGACTCATTAAACATTTCTGTTGTATATTGCTCTCTTCTTTCTTCTTAAATGTAATTTGTGCTTTATTTAATTTAGACTTCGAAGTGCTAATTATATTTTTTGTGTTAGTAAAGTTTCCCTGAAGATGGCAGCAATTCCTGGCGAAACGTTGGGAAAGTTTATGTAACTTAACTGTTTCATTGCAAAAATTACAGCCACCAAAAAAGCCGACGGAAAACTATAATCCACTAATCACAATAATTACACAAATTGGTTAATAAATTAACTCAATCAATCAAAAATGGTGAGTTTTTGAATCACTGGGGTTAGAAGATCTAAATGAAGGACTAGAACTTGAATTAAAAAATATAAAATATATTCTAAATATTTTTGCGTAGAATTGAGACAAAAGTGAGAAAATTGTCAAGGAAAACGTGACATAATGAAGGAAATTATTGAACGATGGCTTATTCTTGATTTGCTTTTAAGTGCCAAATTGCGTAGTGTACAAGGTAGAAAAACAAGGACAAGTCAACCAAGTGTAGCGCACGCACAAAAACCGACGTCTTCAAGAAATTACATCGCAACACAGCACAGAGGAGCTATTATATATATATAATATACTATACTATTCACCGAGCACTTCGTTCGAGCTCATTATGCTAATGTTGTTTTGATGGAAGCTCTGGACATAGGAACTATAAACTTACATTTGCTATTAGTGAGAATACAGTTAGCTTCCTATTTGTAACTGCTTTTGTGCCATTAAAATTATTGGATATTATGAACAACAACAGAAGCATGAATAATTTCCCGACCTTGTTCAACCCATTTCTGTAGGCATAAGGAACTTATTTTTCAAAAAGAAAATAGTGCTCTTATTATGTCCGAGCATTATTATTGAACATCTTAAAGACTTTCAGATCGAAAATGATGACAGAAGCATAGCTATTAAGTTCACAATGGTAATGACGATGCTTGATAGCAGTGCGGGACAAATGCAGCCTAAAATTGTTTTATTTGTGGAGCTAAACCTTCCCAAATAAACTTACCTTCGGTCTAAAATCAAACACCAAACCCAGAAAATTATAGATTTTGCCTCACCCTAACATTCCTGGATCAGGTGCTTCGAATGTTTACTGCACAAATCCTGAACTGAGTTCCGAGATAACAGGTATAGACAAGTAGCTCATACGGAATTTCGGTATTATTGCAACTGGTCGTGAATTTCATTTGGAAAGATTCGTGAAAATCGTGGAAGATATGAAAACCATGTTCGTTTCAAAATACAGTTGAGAGCATTGTTATAATATTTGAAATTTATTTGAAAGTTACTCACGTAGCAGTACGCACACAAATAAAACCCAAATGTCATTTCGATTCCATTTGAATTCGATTCCTTGATTAAGTGCCACCATATACCTGGATCGAAATCTCAATTCGATTTAATTCCTGGATCTCCTCTTCTAACCAGGGTATTTTTATACAAAAATATTAAATTTACCGTTTTGCCACATTCGTTTTTGCGACGCAAAAGTTTGCTATTAAAATGTCTCGGTTATTTGTCATTGAAAATCCGTAACAAAAGAGTTTTAACAGTACAGGCATCGAAAGTGAACTTGTTTAAAGCTTAGAAACAAGAGGTGTGCTATTTATTTTGTTACCATTGTATGTTTTAAACACCATAAAACCCCTTTACCACACAGTAGCTAGAAGAAGCGTAAACACCTTTCTAACAACTTTTAACAAAAAACATCCTCACCAGCATCGAATAAGAGATACAGTAACATTAATAATACTCGTACACAAATGTTTTTTTGAGAGCAACATACATATATGACATTTTGCGAAATATAACGTCGTTTTAACTACCGTCTTTTTTAACACCGATTTAGCTAGGTGGCGAGCATTCGATATGTCCACTTTTCGATGAATTTTTCGCATAAATAATACTGAAATTTACCGCGGGCATCGAATAGGTTGTCTTTCAGGGCCGCGATGGTTTACGACCTACGACTTAAGAAAGCCCCACAAGAAAAAGGGATCAGATCACACGATCTTGATAGCTAATTTACGCCGCATCGGCGAGAGATAACCCTGACATGAACTGTGTGACAAGTAGCGCCATCTTGTTTAAACCATATGTATAAATTTCCCATATCATCCAATTTAGGCCACAAATTGCTCGACGTTTTAACTATTAAAGTTCCAAGAATTTATAATCAAAGAGCTTAATGTTCGTTTGTGTAAAACAACGTTTTTTTTATGAATTTAAAAACGATGCTGTTGGATTAGAGCAATAATAAGCAGATTAAACTATAATTATATAAAATAATTCAAAAAGTCGAAGACTCTTATCAAGAGCAGCTGATGAAAAAAGCTTATCAATCAAAAATCATTCTAACGAGCCAACTATTTTTCGTTTTTTGTGCAACTTAAAAGCCGGGGAAGATTGTTTTCATTTCTTAAGAGTATCTAAAATCTTTAGAAGATATTTTGGTAGAGTTGTTGAGCAATAGCATTTAAATTAATTATATGTTATTTTTAGGATAGTTTTGCAAACAAATTAAAAACTCACTTAATCTAAAAAATATTTACTTTCTCTGTGCAATAGAAAAGATTAAGTGCAGTCATTGAGTTGTGAAAAAATACTAAACGAAGGTAGTTTTTTTTGGCTCGAAAATACATAAAAGGTAGTTATATTTTTTCAGTAAGATTCAATATTCCTAGGTCAAATTAAAGTGTCAATATATATATGTTATATAAGACACATTGAATATTTCACTAAGAAAGTGGCTCCAATACTACAGAATTACGATGGAAGGAGAATATTTAAGTTAGATCCGGAGTGCATGTCGGCAAGAAAATTAGCATATACCTGGTTAAATATGTAGCTATAAAGAAGGCAACAATGAGCCTCCTACACCGTTACCTCCAACTACACCGAATATTGAAACCAAAAGTAAAAGAATAAAAAATAACTACTATGAAAACTGGCAAAAAGTTTAATAAGTTGTAAGTGTATGAGTGGTTTAAAAACAAAAAAAAAAAACAAGCAAGCAATAATAAGAATCTTAAATGTGAAGCATTAAGAGTACACTTTACCAAAATTCCTAAATCATTTTCCTACCACCATATGATATGATGCAATTTGCACAGCCAGCTTTTAGGCAATGAGATTTTAGAAGGAATAGTACAAAAGGAGAAAATATACGCAGCTCTCATAAATATGAAACCGACGATATCGTTATCAAAATAACGGTAAACTACAATAACATCCAGGGTGGTCATTTTGTAAAACGATTATCGTCAAAGATATCGTTTTGACGATGGTCACACTTCACGTAAGACAATAATCTTCAAAGTGATATCGTCAAAACGATAGCGTTTGCACGATAGGTAAATGGGTCATTAATTTCCAAAATATTAACTAAGCAAATTAAAATAAAAAAGTTTTTCGGCGTACTTGAGTTTTGTTACAAAGTGAAAATGAAAACTCAGAAAGAATATAAAATGAAAACGGTTATGGAGACAATTAAGAGGTAAATCAGACCCTATATCTCTTCCAACCTGTTACATATAGCATTTTTGTTTTTTCTTTTTTACTTGTAAAATAACTTAAACCATTTCATTTTTGATCAAAGTTTTTTTTTTTAAATAAGGGCTTTATAAAGATACTCCAAACAACAAATAATTTGCTAGACGGTGTGCTGTAACTATTAAAACTGTGTGGCGGAAGCTACTAATGCCCTTGCACTAAGCACATTATCTAAAATAGTTTCTGTAACAACAAATATTTCGAAACCAAGTTATGCCCCCAGATAAAATTGAATCTTCCTTCCCTTCAACATAATTGGGGTTATACTCATTGGCCAAGAGAGGAAGCTCATCCATAAATGAATTTGTGTTATGTATACACAAAATTATAATTACAACTACAATATCAGACATAAATAACTTTTATGTTATATTAGAGTTTTATCTTAGGTTGCAAAAAAAATCTCTAACAGCCACAATAACAATAAATACCAAAATACAATACAAAATAGTTGGTATGTTATGTTTATCGAACAAGTATTACCTTTCGTAGAGTTCATTTTGACATTTCAGTCATACTGAACAATGTTATACCGAAAACGATTGACGAGACGATAGCGATAATGTTACGTGAAGCAAATTATTGACGATATCATTAATGATAATCGTTTTGAAAATTACGGAATGACTCGCCAGGATACATTCCTAATACCGCAGGAATTCAAAGAAGCGCTTATTTTTCCCATACACAAAAAAGGTAATACAATGGATCTTGTAAACTATACAAGAATTTATTTCTAAAAAACATGCTACAAAATATTTACATCAATTTTGCAGTTGACTTAGATTGTAGATCGACGAACACAAGCTACTGCAAGAATTTCAAGCTGACTTCAGACAAGGATATTCAACCATTGATAACATCTTTGTACTACCAAGTAACGTTGAATCCTGTTTGTATAGAAACACAAATCTGTTTTGCCGATTTTTAGGCTTTCGATACCATCGACTGCAATGCATTGATGTACAAGATCTTTGGATTAGGAATTACATACAAGTTCGGACGGGTACTTCAGAATCTTCATCTGAAAACTAAGGCAGCAGGATGGGAAAGAGAAAATATTTCGAAATGGTTCGAAGGCAGGTTTAAGGAAAGGTTGTATGCTGAGTATAAGCTTATTTGCACTTTTTATTGCCGATTTAATTGATTGTCTTCCAGGCTCTCCCTCACGGGTGACTTAGTGTTGTAGAATCATGATTAATAAACTAGTTATCTACTGTAAATCAAAGAGATTAGTGGTAAGTCTTGAGAAGTCGATGTTAATGGTTTTTCGGAATGGTGGAGGAAGAGTAAACAGTCATGGACATACAATAATGAAAGAATAGAGGTCGTTAAAGAATATAAATATCTTGGCATCAGAATATCCAATAAAAATAACATTGAAAAAAATCTCGCCGATAAATTGCGCTGTATAGAAGGACGAGAGCTGCTCATGAGCTCTATGAGCATAAGAGGCGAGAGGAACACCGACTTCTCAGAAGAAAAAAAGGGAGAGCATGAGAAGCGTGCGGTCAAGGAAGTTGAGAGGTTTAAAAGAAGGAATGAAGTTCGAAAGTCTTATGAACAGCTAAAACGAAATTCATAAGTTCATAAACTTAGAACCGAAGGCTGCAAAGACGAAAGTGGAATGATCATAGTGGAACCGCAGTCAATGCTGAGGATATGGAAGGACCACTACTGCAGACTGTATAACGGTGACGACGAACCGAATTCCGCTGTCAAAAATAGGGTATTAAGACTGAAAGATCATTTGCGCCTCAAAAAAAATCCTTACAAGTCTTCAAGGGAAATAAAAAACAAACTTACGGAACTGTTCGTAGAAGACTTGTTAAAGCTAACTTGCTCAGAGGGATCGATGGAATGTTTTTTTTTGTAAAAGTTATCGTCTGGCATTTTAAAAGGTTGAGTGAAAGGTTATTTTTCCCACACCAAAATGTAAAACCATCAATGTCGGCTTGTAAAAGAATACGATCATGGTTGAACTTTATTATTTTAAAAATCTTCATTTCGTCAGCAAAAACGAGGAGTTCACTTCAGCGTAGACATGACGATACATCGTTAATAGACAGAATGAACAGAAAAGGGACAAGATGGCTTCCCTGGGAAACACCAGATTGAGCAACAAAAACTTCAGAATGACAATTTCAAAATTTTACCTCATAGGATCTGTTTTCAAGGTTGATTTAATCCAAGCTAAGAAAAATGGTGGAAAACCAAGAGCTTTAAGTTTACTATTAAAGTTCGGAATGTTTTCTAAACCGCTTGATTTTTTATTGTTAAGTTTACGAAATATTTGTGTCAATTCGTCTTGTAGTGCATGGTCCGTTCTACTGTAAGTTCATTTGCCTTAAGATTATCAGTAAATCTTGAGAGTATCGGTATTTTGCTACTGTAAAATCTTGACAATTCGGTATTTACCTCGCCAGTTTTGGTGCTAGTAAGTTCTTTAGCATGAATTGACTCAAGTTGAGATCCTACAAGATTAAGTTTATCTGCTTCAACATCTACGATAAAAGATTCATCGATGATTGGGCATTGTTGACTGTAAATCCCAGCTTGAGAAAGTAGTGTTTGCGATGATGGTATTTTGAGCTTATGTATTTTAACATTATTCGATTGTTTGTAAATCTGTTTTATTTTTGGAAACATGTTTCTTGAATAATAATTGTTAATACTATTTTCGAACTGTTGGCGTAAAAAAACTTTTACTTTTCTCAAGAGGGATTTTAATCATACTAGCTCTGCACTTTGGACATTCTCTTGAAACTGGCGACGTATTCTGTTTATTTGTGTAGTGTATTTATGTCCCGGTTTAAATAACATTCCATATTGTTCTTTGATTTAACTTTCGGAACTGACGACTCCATAGCTTGTAATACCACCGTATTGAGATTCCCGATATAGAAATCACACTCCTCGTTCTTAGATACCTATTGCTAGAAATGTTAGAAAAGGCAGTGCAGTTCCTATATTTTGTGGTGGAGCAACGCTGAAACAGAAACCAATCAGTCTGCCTAAAATTGAATTTAGGGACTTCGTGTCGTGTTGAGAAGCTAGACATCAAGTTGTCAGCAAATTTCAATGACATTACTATTGCCTTATGATCGCTATCATACAGCAATAGCGACATTTTATTGTCACGGACCTTTTGTATTTACAATCGTGCGTCCGTGATGCAAAGATCTAAGTACGAATTTCCACGAGGATAACTTGATGTTACAGGGCTATATAATATAAATATTATATAATATAAAATAAAGAAATTAATTGGGTGGCGCCACCATGCCTATTCTACTTAAAACTAAACCCTAAAACTATAAAACAGTCCAACGCACTAACCATCATGCCACGGGTACTAATACTATTTATTTGGTTTACTTTAAGAGACCTGTGTAGAAAGCTGCCTCTTTCATTAGCCCTTGAATCTAACCAGTTTGGATGTTTTGCATTAAGGTCTCATGCTAAGACGAAATAACTATCCAAACTATCTAGCCTTACATTTTCGAATAATTTTTCGATCTCAACTTTAAATTCATTGACTGTTGTTTCCAGAGCATATGCTGATATCAAGTAGAGACAATCATTAACCCTTAAGGGCAGAGGGATAATGGTCGTTTCAAGACATCCGAAATTTTTAATATCACTTCGATCGATTACAGTAAATTCTAGTGGCTTACATAGGATCGCGGTTCCTCCATTTGGTGTGGAATTACGTCGATCGTTTTATTCATTCAAATTTAGTACTGGGTCGTACGACTTTCTTCATGTATCCAAAGAGCCTTTTAAAAAATAATTCATGTATTTTAAATAAAATAAATTGGGTGGCACAACAGTCCGTTGTGAACCAGGGTCTAGTCACTTACAACTCGCAACCATTCCTGTGTGCGAGTACTGCTGTCAGGAATAGAACGGACCTACAATTTTAGGCCGAATCCGAACGGCTAATTTGAGAAAGTACTTTTTAACGACAAGAATTACCCTTGAAGAAATTGTTAATTCCTCGCAAGAGGCAGTACCCGAGAAAATTATTTTTTTTTTTAAATTAAGGTGGCACAGGAAAGGATTGAACCCAAGACCTCTTGCATGACAGTCCAACGCACTAACTATCATGCCACGGGTACCACCATGTATTTTAAGTTTTAAAAATGTACCTGCAGGAAAGCTTGTTTTCAAAAATTTAAATGTCATTTGATTTTTCAAAAAAACTTTAGAAAGAAATTTTCAAAATTGTTATTTGAAAATCATTAGAGCGGTTTTTTAAAACAAATTTGTTATAAGTAAAATTTTTAAAACAAAGTTTACAAGTATTTTGGTATGCAGTTATTTAAAGCTTATCAATATACATTTTACATTTCGTAAACAAATGATGACCAGTTTTAAAATATAAAAATGTATTTGTGTTTATTATTGAGACTGCATAAGAGCTTTTGCAGAAAAATTATTGAAAGAAGCCAAATTTAGAAAAAAAAAAATAAACGAAAATCTAAAAAAGAATTATCGGTTTGTTTTTTAGAAAATTTGAATTTTCGATTTTTGATCAAACTATTTTTATTGGGACTAGTCTCATTTTTAGTCTTGAAAGAATGAAAAAGAAAACGGCTAACGCTAATCGGCTCAAACCCCTAATTTCCAAATTTAAAGTTGATCGACCTAATGTTTTGATCAGTAGGGGCCAGAGCAGACAGACGGACCGATTCGGGGGACCCACTTTTGTCGTCTTTTCTATCATCGTAGTATCATGTTAGATTGAAATCTCGAGTTCGAAATGTTTACGAATGCAAAACTTGCCATATAGTTCCTATATGTCGCAAGTAAATAACAACTTAATGAATTAGCCCCAAAAAGGCAATTATAAGGGTTTTTGGAATTATAAAAAATTGTATTTTTGAAACGTAATAGATTGATTTTGAACTCGGTTTTAAACTAAGTCCATCAAAAACTTTAGAAAACTTATAATTTGACTGCCACCTATATTACTATGCCGACCAATGTTATTACAGACCTTGACAACCATCCAAACACAGAAGTTCAACAAATCTTTCAATAACAAATAAAACCTATAGGTACCTTTAGTTTCGAGCCATTGAGACATTATCTACAACAAAGATATAATCATGTAAGATAGATATTATACACTCCGCCTCAACTGAATTGCATAAATTAAGGATCGTTTGTCGTTAAACTGACGACTAACCTCATAAATTGTGGGTCCCAACCAAACCCAAGTATAATTAATAATGTTTAAGGTCAGATGAATACGGCAGCCATTGAAGGAAGTGTACATTTATCCCTCTATCCAAGCTTTTATTTTTTACACCGAGTGAATAATCGCGTTATCATGTTGATAAGAAAAGTTTATGGGTCAAACTCTTAAAGAATATTTCTTTCCAAGGTTCCATTTTCATTATTACTAACAAATCTCTATATCACAACGCATCCTTCAGGGCTCGATAAAGCTTTAAAAACCTTTTTATTTCTCAAATCGTGAGAATAAAAGTTTGACTCATCAAGGCCATCGAAATTAAATAGTCTGAAAAAACACGTGATACCATTCTTCTTCCCAGTATTGGAAGCGCGGTCTTTCGTTAGTTTGATTCGATTAAGATGGCTCGGGTTTTTAAAACTCTTAAAACTGTTGAGCAATTTGCTTTTACGCCAATTTGTTTTATTAAAATAATAATAATCTGATGCATACCGTAAAACTGCTCGTTTTTTTGTTGCTGTTATTGCGTGTTTTTAGAATCTTTATTTTTAAGTAAGAATTAACACCATTAAAATAAAATAATAATAAACAAAGGTTGTTTTTTTGGGTAGAAAATGCATAAAAGGAAGTTTTATTTTATTTTTTCAGTAAGGTAAAATTTTCCTAAGTCAAATTAAAGTGTTAATAAATATACGTTTTTGACAACAACTTCTGATTTTTAGCAGTAAAAAGAAAGCATGATTTTTTTTTAGAATAAGAATGAAATTCTTGGCAACGATGAGCAGGATAGGGCGGTTTGCTATATAGAACCTATAAAGATGGCTGGAAGCGAGTACTCTGCTGATAATGAAAATTATTGTGTACTTCGAATTCAAATTAGGAGAAACATACTATGTTAAATTGAAAATGGCGTTCCGCCATTCTCGTGAATGTTGCACAGAAAACTGTATTTTTTTGCCACAAAAGGAATGTTCTCTTTATAATACAATATACTCAAATCCTGTCTTTTAGCTTCCTACTTTGCTTTACAAAAGATAATATTATTTCACTCTTTCTCTTGAACTGAATAATTCACAAATTCACAATCTATAAAATTAATTTGTCAATTCTTCACAAGGAGCAGTATTCTTGAAAAAAAATTATAAGTTGGCACAGGTAGAGATTGAAACCAAGACTTATGGCGTGACAGTTCGACAAATGGGAATGCAAAATACAGGTTCTCTATTATGTGTAAACAATGCAGACTAAATCAGTTCCTGAATTGGATTCAATATCGAATCCAATTTTTTGCTTAATACATTACTGAGTATTCCTATTATACACTCAATCGTTCAACTTTTATTTGTTTAACGCTTAAGTCTTAAGTCACAAGTCGAGCTGACGGTATAGCTAATGTATAAATTGTATATTCACCTCCGCTAAAGGAAATGTCTGACATCATCTTCTCCGGAAATTATAATGAGCAAACGAGAAGTTTTCCAAAGTTATCAAAGCTTCAAATTCTCCTTACTTACTTACTTTAGGTTACGCTACAGTCCTGTGTGAACTAGGGCCTCATCCAACAAACTTCTCCATCTTGCTCGGTCCCTAGCTAGATGTCTCCAATTTCGCGCTCCAAGTTTCCATTGGTTTCCATGCGCTCTACGTGACCCAGCCATATTAGTCGTTGGACTTTTACCCTTCTGGCTAAGTCTATGTCGCCGTACAGCTCGTCGTTACATCTTCTCCTCCAATCCCCTTTTATGCATACGGAACCGTAGACCAAACGAAAAACTTTTCTCTTAAAACGATCATGCTTCTGCACCGTATAGCAGGACGGGAATGATAAGGGTCTTATATAGCGACACTTTGGTCCTTCGAGAGAGGACTTTTCAACTTAACTGCTTTCTTAGCCCAAAGAAACAGCGGTTAGCAAGTTATTCTTCGTTTGATCTCAGCGCTGGTGTTGTTTTCTGCGTTTGCAGCGGAACCTAGGTAGACGTGGTCTTTGACTACCTCAAAGTTACGTCTGTCGATGGTGACGTTTTAACCAAGATGTCGGGTCCTTTCTTGACGACAGCATGTACTTTGTTTTGCCTTCATTAACCGTTAAACCCATTTTTGGCGCCTCTGCTTCAATACTCACAAAAGCCTCATCGACATCACGCTGAGTTCTTCCGATTATGTCAATTTCATCAGCATATGCTAGTAATTGGACAGACTTTTGAAAGATAGTGCCTTTAGTGTTGACGTGTGAGCTTTGCACGATTCTTTCAAGTACGATTGTAAAAAAATCGCATGACAGCGCATCACCTTATCTAAACCCTTTTTTGACTACGAAAAGTTCCGTTGAGTTAGTTGTGTCCAATCTTAATGGTGCAGCGTAAATTCTCCCTGGTCATCCTGCACAAACGGACGAGTTTAGCAGGAATGCCAAAACTAGACATGGCTCTATACAACTCGTCCCTGTAGATACTG
The DNA here is from genome assembly GCF_945859685.1 of Eupeodes corollae. Taxonomy (NCBI): domain Eukaryota; kingdom Metazoa; phylum Arthropoda; class Insecta; order Diptera; family Syrphidae; genus Eupeodes; species Eupeodes corollae. The sequence continues at coordinate 119,222,072 of NC_079147.1, forward strand.
TCATATGCTGACTTCCCAAATTAGAGCTGAAAAAGTTTTCAAGAGACCATTAAGAATGGATACGACTGTGCATGAGAAAGAGTCTTTAAGTGGAGCATACAAATTCAATTATTTGAAGCGACGATTATATCAGGTTTCACCCCACTGATACCTGCTACGATGGGGGTATCTCTCTTTTGCAAAAGGAGTATGGAAATTCGGAAAAATTAAAAGATAAGTTGATGCAACAACTCATGGCGCTTCCAGCTGATCATAGCAAAGCTAACGCAACTAGATTAAGAAATGTATACAATACGGTCATTTCTTGCAGTCGGTCTCTAAAAATGCTTAAGACGATTCTCCTGAAATGCATGCCAAATGAACTCCGAATTGATTTTCACCGAATACAGTAAGCAAGCTTGACAAGAAGCGAAGACGTCAATGATTCAGCTTGCGATACCGAATCTACTCTTTCTTTCGATGGAGACAAACAGGTGAAAAATGTTGTTAGATTATGCACACACCGTTCTCACGCACAGCCATCGACAGCAGCTGGCTACTTCGCTTCCACGCAGGCGAAAAAAATATCTTTTTTTGTAAGTCTGTCCAGCATTCAACGAAAAAGTGCAGCAGCTCGCACACAGTAGCTGAGAAAAAACATATGCTGAAAGAGGATGGTAGGTGTTTTCAATGCACGATGAAGGGACACACTGCAAGATTTTGTAAAGCGAGAGGTTTGTATTGCAAAAAGTGCAAAACCAAGCATCCATCTTCGTTGTGCAACTCCGATATAGCATCATCTGTCAGTGAGGTGGAATTAAAATTAAAAGAAAATTCTAAGTCTGTGGCAATGCTTAATCCAACAATTAATTTGTCTGTGCGGGATATTTCAATTTTAAGACAAAATAAAAAATCATATGTTTTTCCTAGCAGAAAATAGTTCTTTGTCGGCGAGAAATAATTTATTCGTTTGTCTTCATCAATAATGGCAGCTGGCGCACGTACGTGAAAGAAACAGTTGTAAAAACAAGATTTCCTGTGCTAATAAAATGAAAATAGTGAAAATCGTTTTAAAAAGTCAATTTGGGGAAAGATCTGTGGAAGTTATGGCGGTTGTTGTTCCAGAAATCTGCTCAATGTCTTGGTTGCTCCGAAGAGTAAAAGCCCTCAGTTAGATGGCTTCTGTTTGGCAGACTCAAATTTGTGTGAACGTGAGCAAGAAGACGGATTGAGTGTCCTAGTTGGAGCGGATTATTTTTGGAAAATTGTTACTGGAATATAAACGAATAACAAGCCTTTTGACAGCTATAGACACAATCTTCTGGTGGACGCTTCAGGGTTCGTGTCTCCATCTTGTCAGCTCGATATCTTTTGAAGAAATGTGAAAATTAGAGACCATAGGCATACGAGCCGACGAGATGGAGATGAATGAATTCACTAAAGAACTCCAAACTAAATGCATCAGCTAGACGGAGATTAGATACGAAGCGCTCCTACCCTGAAAAAATTTAAATGGACAAGAAAGAAATAGCTCTGGCAAAGCTGTATTCGCTTCTCAGAAGACTTCAAAGAGAACCAGCTAAACTTTGCGAATACGATATAGCAATGCGACAATGGAGGATATGCAGAGAGTAGTATCGAGTAACCAGAATACTAAGAACCTGTATTATATGCCACACAGCGCAGTGTATCGCCCGTTGAAGACATCTACTTATATCTAAATTGAATTCAATGCCTCGTCTCGTCTCATTTACCATCTTTATTATATCTTTAAATGAATGTTTATACACAGGCTCGAATGTACTTCCAAACATGCTGCAAATTTTGTTGAGTTTTCGGATTGGTGAGATTAATATAGTGGCAGATATTGAAAAGGCGTTTTTGCAAGTGGCATAAGCGGAGAGTGAAAGGAATAGTCATCGTTATTTAGTTTTAAGTCAAAACCAAGACTTAACTACCGATTTATCATCTGAAGCAGAGTATAGCATGACTCGTGTCACCTTCTGGGTTTCCTCTAGTCTGTTTATGCTACCTGCCACAATAGCTCTTCACATCAGTGAGCAATCGAAGGAGTTTCCGGAGACGTGCGACATACTGAGTAAGTCTTTCTATATGGATGATCTTGTTTCAAGCGTGAATAGTCAAGGCGATGCAGATCAATTTTGTAAAGAGGCAAGCGAAGTATTCACTCGAGCATATATGAATTTATGAAAATGGCGTTGCAATAGTTCTGATATCCAAAAATTCTCTCGAATTAACCTATGATTTGGTTCATTCTGTTTTGGGTGTCCTATGGAGCGTGAACAGCGACGAGATGATGATAAATCTTAATTTGGATTATTTGAAAAAGATGGCACTACCTAGAAATTTATTAAAACTTCTAGCGCGAGTATTTGATCCTTTAGACATTTTAAACCCAATTTTAATAAAGTTAAAAATCTCTTTCAGCTGGATGGGACGAGTCATTAGACGCAGAATCCAGCTAAAAATATTTAGCGTGCGTAAAGGACTTAGATCTAGTTCCCGAATTTTCAATGCCTAGGTGGATTGGAATTAAAGCTGATTTGACATCGATTGAAATGCCCATATTTGCCGATGCGAGCCAGAAAGCCTTTGGTGCCATTGCGTTTCTAAAACTGCAGAATACAAGCTTTCAAATTGATGTGAATTTTGTGTGTGCTAAAGCCCAAGTTGCGCCGCTTTAAAAAAACAAAATAGACGATTTCAGCTTGCCGAAATTAGATCTTATAGCTGCCTTGGTTGCCTCTAGAATTGGTTCTTATTATTTACTATTAAATTAGTCCTAAAAATTTTAAATTTGTTAAATTTTTAATTTCTACATTATTTATATTAATTCACAGAGGTGTAGAAAAATGTTTCCGACACACATTCAAGACTTTGCATTTTAATCGAAAGTTTGTCTCCAGAAGAAACTGTCCATTCTAAAACGCCATTTAGAGCATTTGTGATTAAATTTTTGATTTCCATAATATTTTGAGTTTTAGAGAGAACTTATACATCATCAGCAGTTTTAAAGACTTGTGCTTGGTTAAATCGTCGCATATATATTAAAACCCAATAGAGAACAGAACGAGAGATAATTGAGCTCTCTGAGGGATTCCGTAGTGAAGCCTGTGTATAGCAGAATAAGAATTATTAGTATTTATACAATTTTTTTATTTGTAAGAAAAGCTTTAACATAACTGAAAATACTAGGAACCCAATCTTTGAGTTTCTTCAACACTACATGTATTCCTATTCTGTCGAATGCTTTTTCAAAGTGTAGGTCGAGTATTGATGCATGGAGCTCAGTGTTAGTCAACTATAAAAAACAGGGCATCTATGCATCGACGATTACGATTACATTTTTCGTTTTTCGACAATTTTTGTGGTACATAAAAGGAGAGAGATGGGTCGCAAGCAGTCTGGAGTTAGTTTATCTTTGTTAGGTTCAGAAATGGGAAGAAATGCGGCTGTTTTCCAGCTTTTGGGAATAACTGCGGTTTTAAGAATAGTATTCTGTAGAGTCAGAAGTCAAGTCTTTGCTTTGTCTCAGCTGAGATGTTTTAATTCAAAGGGTACGATTTTTTGTCTCTGCTTGGAGTTTTGCAATTTAGTTTATGAAGAAACGCTTCAAGTTCAACCGTAGAGATTTTAAGATAAATGAGTTGGGCTTCGGAATTAGATGCAGGTAAGACGATTGGTTGGGTAGTGGCGTCATATTTCAATGTTTTAATTCCTCTGTAAAATTGGAATCTTCTGAGTATTTAGACCAACAATGAGCAATATATGTACATATGTAGTAACGAATTTCAGTGACTTCCTCATGTTTTTTGGATTCGCGATTTTAGCTGTCTTTCGATTTGCTTCTTTGAAGGCAATCAAATTATGTATATTGATTTGTTTGTTTTTTGAATATTTTCCAGGCTGTTATTTTGGTTTTACGGAGTTCAGCTAATTAAGAATTCCATGTTCTGTTATGTTGTTTTGGGTATGTGTGAGGAATGCCTATGTTCGCAGCCGATCGCATTGCTTCCTTATTATTGTAGAAGAAGAATGTACTGTCAGTTAGAGACTTTCTAATTTTCATTTTGAATATGTCCCAGTTGGCTGAATCTATTTTGAATTTAGTAATGATAGCTGTTATGTAGGTCAGCAATGGTGTGAAATTGAAAATTTTGTAGGAGTTCGGAAGAGCTGCATGTGATGTCGACATGGGTGAGGATGTTATGGCTGGAGAGATGTGTTGACGAACCGTCGTTTAAGATAGAAAGATCGGAATCATAGTTTGATTCGAACTGCAAAAAGGTTATCAATGAGAAAGAAGTGACCTTCCAGTGTTTTAGAGCAAATCCAACTGAGAATATTCGGAAAGGGTTTAAACAAGCCACGAAGAAATGTTTGGTCATTTGTAAAAAATTTAAGGAATTCTTCCTCTTTCTCGGTTCCTACGATTGTTGTCAATGACACTCCTTTAGTTAGCTGAATTGATAAAGCTAACTTGTTTGCAAGGCAGTTCTCCGAAAATTCCACCTTACCAGATAGTTACCTCTTCTTGAACGCGTAAATGATTCCTATGGGACCAATCTATTTTCGAACTCGTACCGTGGGGGGAATTCTTAAAGATCTTAACATTCATAAATCTGCTGGTCCGGATGGTATCCTAGCTATTATTTTGAAGAATTGTTCTTCCACGTTAGCAAAAGCACTGCCTAAGCTTTTCCATCTATCCTTTTCTCTGGGCTCGTTCCGAGTAGTTGGAAAACTGCATTTGTTCAGCCAACTCTAAAAAAGGCGAATCTTCTTCCCCCGCAAATTATCGACCGATAGCACTAACATATCTTCTTTCTAAGGTTATGGAAACGCCGATTAATTGTCAGCTTAAGAAATATCTTGAAGAACGGAAGCTTCTTAATGACCGGCAATACGGCTTTTGTAGCATAGGTCCACTGGTGATCTCATAGTTCATCTCACCATCTTGCTCTTTTATGGAAAATGCGTTCTTTTGGTATTGACGAATCCCTTTTTCGTTGGACTATAAATTTTCTTTCGAACTGCTCAATCCAAGTTGATTTGGACGGATTCAAGTCTAAAACCCATTGAATAAATGCTGGTGTCCTAGGGCTCCGTTTTGTCTCCGACCCTATTCTTCATTTTTTAAATGATCTCCTGTCTGCTACTTCTAATCCAATAGCACGATAGCACTTTAAGCTTTTCATATTCGTTTCCAGACTCACAACCCTCCTCTTCGGATGTTGAACTGCAACGGCAAAATATGATTAACATATTAAATTCCGACCTACACAGCCTTGTACAATAGGGAATAAAAAACCGTGAGGAATTTAATGCTTCGAAAAGCCAATGCTGTCTTGTATCGTTAAAGTTAGACATACCCCCTCCCCCTTACCACTACCTATGAGTGGCACTTGCATCAACGAAACTAAAAATCTAGACATCCTTTTGTGGAGCGATCAGATACGCCATGTCGCCAAAAATGTCTCAAAATGTTTGGGGTTTTTGAGACGATGCAAGAAATTTGTCTCTCCGTCTACAATCTACAAAACTTATATACGACCGAAACTTGAATATAACTCTCATCTCTTTGCTTCTTGGACAGTATTCAAAGAAGAGCTTTTAAATTGATTGGTGACATGAACATTATCAACTTGATTACGTCACTCGAACTCGTCGTAGCTTCTCGTCTCCCTTTTTGTTTACCGTTAATTTAACGGACTATGCTCTAGTGAAATAGAAAGTTGCATTCCTCCCCTTAAACAATTTAACCGTAATACCCGCGCTTCTAAGAATGCCCATCAGCTTACCCTTGAGCCCAACTTCGGACGTACTATGAATTACAGAAATGCAATTTTAGCCGTGCTACGCGAATGTGGAATGCCTTGCCACACTCTTATCTTTCCCTATCATTGCAATGTTCAGGAATTCAAAATCTATGAACACATCAGTAATATTCGATATAAATAGGTCAAATTAACGTGTTAATAAATATACGTGATTCACAACGTATATATATGGCTCTTTTGCTTCTTAGCATTAAGAAGAAAGCATGATCTCAATAAATATTTGATATTTCTTAGTTGAAGGATGTGAAGTTTTGCTATAGAGAACCATAAAGAGAATATGTCAATTCCTCATAAGTGGCAGTATTCTTGAAATTTTTGTTCTTGGACACTTGATATATGTTTATATTTTTTTTTTTTGATAAATGGGTAAAAATTGAAACGATATCGAATTTAATTTGCTTGCTCAAAATATGTGCAATTGCACAACCTGACGTATAGTTTTTAAAAAAATTAGTTTTAATTTTTTGTATAGGAAATACAGAAGTGAAATCGGCTATGGTGATAATTATTAAATGTCACATTTCTCATAGTCAAATTGACTAACACAATGGGCATGTTTAGATAACGTAAGAGATTACATTAGCAGTCAACTGGGACCCTGCTATGTAACTCAATTCTACTATTACGAAAATGGACACCTTTGGAATTTGGTTTAATTTTTAAGGAAACAAAGAACAATACGAGCAAATTGAACGCAGAAGAATAAGAGACAATTCCAACATAATAGAGCTGAGTGAGAAATGGTTTGTGCATATGCATACATACGGTAGAATATTTGAACGTATTCGTAATGAAAAATATATACTTTTGTTTTAGATTTGTTAAGAACTATCGTCTTTCTAAATACAAATTTATTTTCTTACTTAACACCATATCATCCGACATGACTACACGCAGAAAGAAAAATACTGTTCCGATTATCATAAGGTTATCAGTAGCATTGAAGTTTTTGGCAACAGGAGGTTACCAAAACCAAATCGGTGGTGAAAAGAACGCTGGACTTGCACAGCAAACCATGTCAAAAATACTTTCCGAAGTTTTAACTTCAATGATGAAGAAAAACGAAAGGCCAAACGCTATTTTTGGCAAACATCATGAATTTCCGGTGTTATTGGGGTGGTAGATTTTACATTTTACTAACATTTTGACAAAAAAAATTTCGTTCACAAACACATTTCATGTAGAGTGATTATTTTCGATTTTGCCTTGTTTTTTTTTGTCCCTTTTTCTCATTCGAAACTTTATAAGAAAATATTTGGCACTACTAGAACTAGAACTTTTCGATTATCGTTCAGATTTTATGTTTAATCTTAATAATACTAATTATTTTCGTGAAAAGTGCTTGTTCAAGTTACCCGTTCGGATTACTCGCACTCATGAATGGTTGCGAGTTGTCCTATTTCTCAACGGACTGTTGCGCCATATAATTTATTTATTTAGGTATTTAGCTATAAATTTAAGTATCACCCTACATATGTACGTCAAATTCACCCTTTTTGACTGTCATTTACAAGACTAAACAATTATGTTTTTTAACCAATGGATCAGTTATTATAGTGAACAACAAATACAATTTCAGTTCTGAAAGTTTTTGTTCATTTCAATTTCGTTATTTTAGAAACGTTGATTTTGAATATTAACGACTCGAAACAAATTTTTAACGCGAAGGTAAAACGCGTTCTTGGCATCTAAACTTTTGTTTCAAAATTCAATTGACTTTAAAAACAATTTCAAATATTTAATTTAAATAGGAGCTTTAAAGTCTTAGGAGATGATAAGTAAATCATGTCAAGTTAACTTTGCTTAGCATTTTGTATCTCAAAGGAATTTTTGAATTGAAATTGATCAACTATAGATTTGAATTGAAAATCACACCATCAAATTTACTATAATTTCATATCGGAACCCTTTTAATTTTTGTAACATTAATATAAATTTTCGAAACAAAATTAAGTATGTAGATTGAAAATTCAAAATATAATAAAAACTAAATATGAACTAAGGTGGTCCTGGAAACGAATCATCATAATTTGATTACAATTTATTACCTAAATCTTCAAGTGATTTTTAATATCACGAAATAAAATTGCTACTTTTAGTTTATATTTTCACCAGTTAGAACATTTATTTTAATTAATTTTTTTCCAAATAGGTGATGTAAATTTCCTCGTACCTTAGAAATTATGGAAACAATAAAAGAAACAATCTTCGGTTGCAACATCTATTACAATTAAAATTATATTGAAAAGATTACACGAAGAAGACATAGAAAGATTTGTTGGCTAGTTTTTGTCACTCTCTGAAGCTGGGCCAATTTGTTTTTAATTTATGGACAAAAAATGTGCTATGGACTAAATCTGGACTACGAGCATCGAAAATATGCCTCATGTCGAAGAGGACAAGACTTTTAAATGAAAATCCACGCAAGATAATAAAGCGAAACACTGCAGAAAGAAATTATCTCAATAATACAAGGTTAATACAAGGTCCATCAAAGTTTTTTTGATTTTGATCTGGGGTGAACTTAAGAAACTCCTGCCAAGAGATTTACATCTTATTAAAAATTATCAAAAAGTATTAAACATTTAAGACATATGGTTAATTCTAATGGTGCAAAGTAAAATACGGCTACCAAAAATAAAGGTGTAACGACAATGTTTTTAAGGTTAAACACCAATTTTAACCATAGCATAACTCCATTACAAAAAAAAAATGCGATAGGTGCCACTCTTAATTCGTTTAAGATTAACAATTTAGTATGGTATTTTCCAACTAAAGTGTGCAGGTTTAATGTTGTTTTTTTTTTTTTAATTTTGTAAACTCTTCATGAAACACTTTTAATTGCAATAGAATTTTGAAGCGAAGATAGTTTATATTATTTTTTTTTCATTACTGTAGGTAAATAAAATATTTTCAGGTAACATTTACATAGGTATGTATGTTTCTTTGAATGATCCAATACGTCATAGTTTAATATTTTAAAACTAGTTTTTTGAATATGTTACATATTTACTTACAATCATCACCAACTGGTCCAGCAGAGCATTGTGCCGGAGGATCTCTGCCAAGATCTTGTAGTTCCTGAAAATAACATTAAAAAAACATAATTTTTAATACGAAAGAACTTTAGGGAAAAAACATACACATTACAACTTAAATTTTTAGTTTAAGGTTAGAAAATGTATGTTACTTCTAACGATGAAATAAACTTTGTTATATTGCTGTGAAAAACCGTCTCAGGAAGAACAAAAGTTTTTGTTTAGGGTACCAACTTTAATAGTCATATTAAGGAAAAAAGTATTTCAAAACAAATTCAGGTACATAATTCTAGTTAAAGAACTTTTTTTCCTGTACATGCCTAGTGTTTTTTTAAAGATCTCGACTTTATATACATACAAGTTATAATTTCCATAGCTACAAGTATATATGCAAACATATGTACATATATAAAAACAAACAGTAAATATATGCTAATTTTTGAGCAAATATATAGATATATGTATGTATATAAATATATATAAAATCATATATATGTATATATATATATATATTTACATATATAAACTCATATATTTATTCACGCAACGCGCAGACATAAACTCAGTTACCTTTAGTAGTACATACATATGTATGTAGATATAGATTTTATACGTACCTATATATATATACAAAAGAGTATAGATTAAAAACACGTAGCCATATTTACTTAAGTACAACTAAGCTATTAAATGTTTACACATGTATCCGCAACTGATACAATCACGCCTTTTATAGTAATTTGTCATTTAGGGAATTAAAAATGTATAACCAATAACGAAAAAATGTGAGCGAATCGATGGCCACAAAAATTATACTTAATACTTACCTTGTTGATTCTTTTTAAAGCCATTTCCACAATACAGATAGGGTTATGTTTGAAGCGAAAAAAACGAAGAAGCCCAATATTCCTATTTACTTTTCGTTTTTATTATATTATAAACTTTTCGAACAGAAAAGAAATTAAGGCGATATTCCTAAGAACTTCTATATTTGAGAAAATTTTCTGTTCCAGTCCAACTCCGTTCTTCTTCAAAATTCCTTTGTTCCTGGCTGTTTTCCTGTTTTATGGGCATTGACTACTGCCTTGCCGACCTTCAACCACATAAAATGATTTTTAAGTTGATCAAATTCACACTGACTTTGGAGCAGCGTTTACACTTGATATCATGGTATGACAGAAATAAATGTGAATACGCATAAGTAATTGTTCATCTATTATTTTTTTACATGAAGCCTCTACAGGAGTTTTTTTCTGTCCAACATGCTAGTTTTCTTCATTTATGTTTTTTTATTAAAAGGCACAAGAAATAAAAAAGAAAAATCAACTTTTCCGAAATTGCCTTTTAACCTTCACTGTTAAAACAGCATGGAAGAAAGAAACTGCAGACAGAAAATATCTGCAATCTTTTTCTAATAGTATGACTATGAAGTAATTGATGACATTTGCCGTATTTGCAATAGGCGTTGTTCTTAATGCCCAAGCAGAGCCGGAGCACGTCCATTGGGCTCTGAGCAGAGTTTGATCAGAACTCTGCACTTTAATTACGGAACAGGCTATAGCATTGAACCAATAAGTAGTTAGAATTTGACAAGCTGTCAAGTAGAAATTGTGAAGGGATTTTATTAGATTCAAGCTTCAAGCGAGTTAGGGATATGATAAAAGTGTTCCATTTTAATACAGAGCGTGAAAAATTAAAACAATGTTCAGTTGGGCCCTTTACCGTTCCCATTTCTTGCTGACAACATGTACTTTGTTTTGCCATAATTTACCGTTAAACTCACTTTTTCTGCTTCTACCTCAATTTTCACAAAAGCCTGATGTCAATGGGGTGATTTCTTCCGATTATGTCAATGTCATCAGCATATCATAGTAATTGGACAGGATTTAAAAATATAGTGAGTCTAGTGTTGACGTGGGAGTTCTGCACTATTTTTTCAAGGACGATGTTAAAGAAATCGCATAACAGCTCACCTATTATAAAGAAATTTTTGGCATCAAAAGATTCTATAATAAGTTTTTACAAACCTTTTTGGAGTAGCATGCATTATCCATGGTCATCCCGCACAATCAAACGAGTTTGGCAGTGATGCCAAAATTTAACATCTATGAAACTCGTCCCTATAGATGCTGTCATATGCTTCACTGAAATTAATGAAGGGAAGGTGGGTGTCAATTTGATGTTCTTGGGTTTTTTCAGGATCTGCCGTAATGCCTAAGACCACATCAGGCTGTTGACGATGGGCTTTGGACGTTCACATATTAGGGAATAGAAGATTTTTCAAGCTATGTTAAGTAAACTGATGCCTATGTAGTTGGTGCTGTTAAGAGAGTCACCTTTTTTCAATATCAGGCAAACAATAATGATTTTCCATTTCTAACAGATAATTTGATGCAGGCTCCTAACCAAGTTATCTCCAGCTGCTTTGAAGAGCTTGGTAGTCAAGCCATCTGCTCAAGTTGGGAAGTGCTTATACTTGTCGGGAAGACCTTATACTTGAGCGTTGAACTTGTTGAGTAGTAAGAGGTGAGATAAGTCGATGATTCTCAAAAACTGTGAAGGCATAAATGCTAGACGGTGCTCCTCCCTCCAGTGCTCCTTTTCAACCTAGATAACATAGCTCAACTGCTGTTGCCTAGCGACTTACAACTCTAAACCATTCCTGTGTGCGAGTTCTGTTGTCAGGAATGGAGGGAACCTACAGTTTTAACCGAATCCGAACGGCTTATTTGAGAACGCACTTTTCATGACAAGAATTACTCTTGGAGAATTGTCAATTCCTCGCAGGAGGTACCCCGTGAAAAAAACTTTAGATGGCACAGGCAGGGATCGAACTCAAGACCTCTAGCATGACACTCCAACGTCCTTACAATCCTGCCCGAGTCACTACTGCTTACTGATTCTAATAAATCCAATACATATCAGCATGATGTTCTTAACATCAACTGATTCTCTACCCTATGTCTTAATTGCAACTACCTCTGTTAACTATTGGGCTGGATCTAAGATCTTAAACGACCCATGCCGAGATATACCTGGCTGGGGGCAAAATTAAAAAAATACATTATTCTCTATCGGAGTATCCGGATACGTGGTGACCTGCCAGTTTGGCAGTTTGGCGCTAAAGGCTGTTGCCGTATCTTCTGCGGCCAACACAAAGAACGGAAAAGTGGTTATCCGTGGACCCTCCTCTTGGAAGCAACGAAAGTAGTGGGTCTACCACGATATCTAGAAATTAATTATCTAGAAAGTAAAAAGCTCGAATATGAAAATCTCGAAAACAAAAATCTAGAATGGAAAAAATCTAGAAAATAAAATCTCGAAATGCCAAAATCTAGAAAAAAAATCTCGAATGCAAAAATCCAGAATGCATGTTTGAATTTTTGAGACAATGTTTAAAATTCGCGCGAATTTCAAACATTGTCTCAAAAATTCAAACATACATTCTGGATAACATACTTCTCCTTACAATCTTAAAGTTGACAAGTAAGGTTATCAATCATACAATTGCACATTGCTACTCATTTAACTATTTTTCTTGCTCAGAAAATAAAATATTGCTTAAACTGATGTATTTATGTGTTATTGAGTTTTAACTGTTAAGAATAAAAAAAAAAAATCTTGAATTTTTATTTTTTTTCGAGATTTTTTTTTAGATAGAGTCTTTAGAGATTTTTGTTAATTCTGGATTCGCGATTTTTGCGTTCTAGATATTTTTTTTTTTATTTTCGATATTTTCGGCATTCGTGATTTTTGGCATTCTAGATTTCGTCATGATCCCGAAAGTAGTATGGTAGCAATACGTAGTTTCAGTAGTGGCAGAGTTGTGAACAATGGCCCCACCACTATTACTGAGAGCACATCTCTATCGCAAAAATCCAGAAATGAAAAGGAGAGACTTTTAAAATGCCTTTACAAACAAAAGTGACAAGCTACAAGCAGTGGTCTATTTTACCAAATTACAATCACAATTTTGTTGTTCAATTCAATCCAACAAATTTTTAAGAAAAGAGACACGAAATTGGGTAAATTGTAATTTCCAATTAGAAAAAAAATTACGTAACGACATTCTTAAACCAGAGAGAATATTCTTATTGCAAACTACAAATTGTAATGAAATCTACACGTCATCTTTCTATTGTTAGAAATTTTCATAAACTGAACATAATTGTAAATATAATTTGATTTGGTGGAACACAAACTTACAAAAATTATGTATTTTCCAAATTTATATTTGTAAACTTCAAACAAAAAACGTTTTGGTGAAACGCAAAACATTGAATTTCTACAAACGAATCCTTGGCTCCTCTAAACTATGGTTTCGAAACCATTAAAATTCGAATGTATAAAAAAGATGAGGTTAACGCGGAATACGGGCCTCCAAAAACTACCGAAGATGAACTAGCGGTTGGTGAACCTGGGACGTCGTCGTCTCTCCTAATAGAGGGTGACGATGCATCCTTGTCCTCTCCAATCGAGACTGCACCCTCTACAAAAGTCGTAGATAGTCCATCCTTAATTGAGACTGAGGACGATTTTAACATGATCCTTTTGAGAAAGGACGAACTCTTGAGTTCATGCTCAGACTCAGAAGATCAGAACAAAACCGTGGTGGAGGTTGATCTACCTAATTGTAGCCAAAATGCTGCAGTTAGTACAGATTAATCTCCAACACTCCATAAAGGCCTCGGCCTCACTTCTTCTACGTCTGGCGAGTAACGGGGAAGACATTGTCCTGATCCAAGAGCCATGGATTGTAAGATCCGTTGTTCGAGGACTCAGGACTCCTGGATACTACTCACTTTGTGTGACAGATAAAGGTGAACCTAGATCTTGCATACTAGTGAAACGTAGCATTAATGTATTTTTACTCCATCGTTTCAGTGACAGAGATACCACCGTAGCTAGGCTGGAAACAACCAAATGAAGTTTCTGGCTGGTATCGGTGTATCTTGGGCATGACCACCTTGGCTCTCTCCCTGGAAAAACCCTGGGGAAAGTCGTCGCTGAAGCGGAAAAGCAAAGAATCCGCCTAATTATTGGGAGTGATGCTAACGCTCATCATACTGTATGGCGCAGTACGAATATCAACGACAGAGGTGAGTCTCTTCTTGATTATATTCTTGGTACTAACCTCTTAGTAAGTTATGTTGGAAATAAACCAGCTTTCATAACTTAAACTCGACAAGAAGTCTTAGACATAACTCTTGTCTCAGATAGTATACACCATATGATCTTGGACTGGAAAGTATCCAAAGAACACATGTTCTCTGATCATAGATATATCCAGTTCAATATAAATGTGGATGATATCCCTAGTCCATTGACTTTTCGAAAGTATCGGAAAACTGACTGGGCTTTATACAGAATCTCATTACAGAGTTAACTAGAACCTGGACTATCTAGTCCTTCCTCTAACGCTAATGAACTTGACAACAAAGTCAATGACCTTACCTCAGCTATGAACAGATCGCTAGAAATTGCTTATCCACTTATACACATAAGAGGAAAGAGGAAACCACAATGGTGAGTCTCAGAGCTTGACTCGGTCAGGAAGGAATGCAGGAAACTTTTCAACCGGGCCAAAGATGCAAGACTAGCCTCTCATTAGGACTCCTACAAAGAATCACTAAGAATCTACAAGAAGGCACTTAGGAAATCCAAGCGATCTTCTTAGCGATCCTTCTGTGGCATGGTAGAAGAAACTTCTGAAGCCTCTAGGTTACGGATTACAGCGATGCTAAGCTGTCTGAAAAATGTAAATGGTTCCTGGACAAATTTAAGCGAAGAATCGCTGAACTTACCTCTATATACTCACTTTCCTGGTAGTTCTTTAACCGCAACTTGGAACAATTATATTCGTTTAAGTTTCAATATAACATATCTACTAGGTCCGATCACAAGGAAAAAGCTACAATGGGCTCTCAAAATCTTCGAACCATTTAAATTTGCAAGACCAGATGGGATCAATCCTTGAGGCAATTTTTAAAACCTGTCTATATTTGTTCCATATTCCTTCGGCATGGAGATAAGTTAAAGTTATTTTTATACATAAAGCAGGTAAATTCTCGCTCAATCATAAAGGTCTACGACTAATAAGCTTACCATCATTCCTTCTTAAAACCTTAGAATATCCACTTTATGGCAAGTATTGATACAAGACTTTTTTCTACGTCTCAACACTCCCTCATCATAGAGAGTTCACTACGGTTGCTTTCGCTCTGAACAACGTGGACACATCTGCAATCACATCTGCACTAACATCTCTTAAGGTAGAGAGTTCACTTATGGAGTTAATACATTTAATTCTGAGTAGCAGATTATTAACTCTAAACTTGACAACTCTTCTGCTAGAAGATTCTTTATAGAAGAGACACCGTAAGATGGTGTTCCTAGTTGCAAATTAAATAGTAACAAGCCTGGTTGCGGAGGGTTTGAGAGTGATTACCTATGCGGATGACGTTGCTATAGCGGTTTCAGGAAAGAATTTTAAAATCTTAAGAGAATTCTTACAAAATACCTAAGACAGACTTATACTTAACAAACACAAAACAAAATTTATCCTATTTTCGAGAAAATACAAAATTACATTTCTTAAGGCTCAGTAGCTGGGTCTTATTTTAGACAAAAAACTAAATTGCAAAGGCAATGTACAAGAAAGAGTCAAAAAAGCTATTGTAGCTTTCTTTTCTTGCAAAAAAGCTATTAGTAACTACAACATTGGCCACTCTGTAATTCTTAGGTATTTAGAATCAACTCTAAATCACACTGACTAGTGACTACACCATACCCCATCCTGTCCAGAACCGACTAGCATCCCAACCACAGTGCACGTCTTGTGAGAGTCTTGTCTTTAAGCAGTGATCTTTTGTTTTCTTTTCTGCTCGTTTATTGTTTCTATGTGATTTATTGAAAAATAACCCTAACTCAAAAAATAGCGCAACTAAAACCAAAAATAAAGAACCCAACCCCTTATTCAATTTAAATAAATAATAACAATAAACATATAATTTCCGTGACGTATAATTCAATAAGTGTGTTGTGTATGCATTTAAGTCTATTTCTTAATTCTTTATTAATTACAAAGGCACGCTTCTAATGAACTCTTTTACAAAAGATGCGTTTATTAATATATCTTATAAAATTCTAGATACATCCAAGAGATGATTTAAGATAGCTATATATCAGAAAGAGAAAGATGGATGGTTAAAGTCGAATACACATTACAAGACAAATACAGATCTCTCATTAAGGCAAATACACAATATTTCTTCCCACCCCTCGTGGCTAAGGTGAGAATAGGACCCGAGGCTTCCGAGGTCTGGTGGATCTTCGTGGAGCTGCTGGGGGTGTTTTGCGAGTTTTGTTTTTCAGTTACTTTTGTAAATATATCTAGACTAGTCCGGAGTGAACGACCCAAAAATAGCTGCAATGGTGATTGGCCTGTGGTGGTATGAGGTGCTTTTCTATATTGCCGAAGGAATTTGTTAAGGTTTAGCTGAAGTGAGGTCTTAGTAGTTTCGATGGTTCTTAGTGCATTTTTTACTGTTTGTACGCTCCGCTCGGCTTGTCCATTCGTTGATGGATGGTACGGTGCTGTCAGCTTATGATATTTTACGCCAACTGTCTGTAGATACGTTTTAAATTCAGCTGACGTAAAATTTGTGCCATTATCAGACACCACTATTACTGGGACACCATATGTAGCAAATAATTCATCGAGAATAGATATAGTAGCACCAGTTGTCATCGAGTTAGTTGTTTTAACTTCAAGCCACTTGCTATAAGCATCAGATACTATGAGTAACATCATTCCAGCGACGGGTCCCGCGTAGTCTATATGGACTCGTTCCCACAGTCCTTTTGGATACTCCCAATGGTGTTCTCGAAACTGGGGGGGTAAGTGTGCATTTGTAGTACAGTTGCTACAATTCCTTGCCATACGTTCGATATCTGCGTCAATTCCCGGCCAAAAAACAAATGATCGTGCCAAACCTTTCATCTTTACCATTCCCAAATGCGCTAAGTGAAGATCTGCAAGAACTTTTTCACGTAAAGTTGATGGAATTACCACTCTGTGTTCAAAGACAAGACAATTTGCAGCTATAGGTTAGCTGGACTCAGGCGATTTGAAACCCGATCGGACTAGACATTGACCTGATTCGAGTATGGAACACATTTTGCCCAAATGAAGATCTTTTCTAGTTTCTTGAGCAATTCGTTTTGCATTGAGTGGCAGTTGATGAATTTGATGAACTAAAAAATTATTGAATGGGTCATATTCTGTTTCAAAATCAAAAACTTGTTGCGATTGGGAAATTTTATTGACATCTGTTTCTAAAGAAGGTCGTGAGAAGTAATCAGCATTCGCGTTTTCTTTGGTTGTTTTGAATTTGACATCATAATTGAAGTTGGTCAGGAACTCAGCATAATTTGCCATTCTGCTGATACAGAGAACAGGTAAAGATTTTTCTAGGTGCAGAATTTGAGACAATGGCTTGTGGTCGGTGATGAGGGTCCAATGGCGAGCGTATAAATACATGAAAAACTTTTGTACAGCCCAGACAATAGCTAATGCCTCCTTATCGATCTGAGGGTATCGCTGTTCTGTTGCGCTCATGGTGTGGCTTGCATATGCTATTGGCCTTTCCTGTCCATTACTTAAGACATGTGAAAGGACGGCTCCAAGTCCAGTTTTACTCGCATCAGTGGCTAATAGAAGCGGAAGTGACGGGTCATAAGGCATAAGGACTTGTGGCGATATTAAAATACTTTTGATGTTCATATATGCTTCGTGTGCTTCTTGTGTTCACTTAAACGATTCAGACCGCAGCATGTTTCTCAATGGTCGATCTCTCGTCGAAAGATCTGGAATAAAAGAACTATAATAAGTTGCCTTACCCAAAAATAGTTGCAGTTCTTCGAAGGTGGAAGGTTTTGGTGCTTTTTTCACTGCTTCTGTGTGTTTGTCTGATTTTTGAATCCCATTAGCATCGATTTTATGTCCCAGAAATTCTACGCATGATGTCGCAAACACACATTTCTCTCGATTCAAATGAAGTCCATGTTCTCTTACTCTCTCCAAGACCAGATTGACAACTTCCAGCATTTCATCAAAATTTTTGGCATGAATAAGGATGTCGTCGAAGAAGATTCTTACATTTCGAATGCCTTGAAACACCATTTCGATTCGCCGCTGCTAAATTGCCGGAATGTTTGCAGCTTCGTATACAGGACGAGTTGGCCGAATTGATCCATGGGTAGTGGTGTTTAATGTCATGGCATGGCTGAACTCCTCGTCAATGGGTAAATGTGAATAGGCATCTGTGACGTCCAAGTGGCAGAATACTCTTGCATCTTTCATTTGATTAAATATATCCTCAACTTTTGGAATTGGATGTTCATCAATGAATTCCCAGTAATACGAATACGTCAATTTTTCTTGGATACTATATGTGTTGTTGATGCCCATTCCGAGTATTCCACTTTTTTATAGAATCCTGAGGAAATTTTCAAGTCGATCTCTTTGGCATAAGCATCCCGCAATGCCAAAGGAATTTCCCTTGCTCTCATAAAAACTTTTGACACGTCAGGCTTAAAATGAAGTGAAGCAGGAGGTCCCTTTAGTTTGCCAGCTATGTTACTGAACACCTCTTCGTATTGGTTGAGAAGGGAGTTCATTTGATTTCGTTGTTCTTCTGACGGATTAGGAGTTGTTGATGTGAGAGAGTTGACGTAACCTGAAGTTTCAAAGAACTTAGAAAAATGTATTTCACTGGCGAATTGAGCGATCCATTCCATTCCAAAGAGAGTGTCAAAGTGGCCTTCTACTACATAGAGATTTAACCTACGAACTTTTCTGCCAACAGTTACAGTAACTGGAATACGTCCGATGCAATTAAGTCGGTGGCGGGTGTAACTTGCGAACTGTCTGTCTGACTTTATCAACGAAAACTGGGGTTTAATAGTGCGAAGAATCTCTGCACTAACGATGGCACATGGTGAACCAGTATCTAGCTCCATCACGAGGTCACGGCCATCAATTTTCACTTCGATTTTTAGGGTGTCTGATGTGGAAGTAGGTTTTATGGAGTTGACCAGGTTTATATTTTTGAGAGATTGTACTATTTCATCTGGATCACTCGGCTGTTCCTCGTTGGCCTCGACAATTTGTGCGGTTTTCGATCGGCACCTTCTTGCAATATGACCCTTTTTGACACAAGCATGGCACTCTGCTTCTCGAAATTTGCATTGATTCCTAAAATGTCTACCTCCACACCCATTACAAGTTTGATTTGGGTGTTGTCCTTGTTTAAATGGTTGTAATGCTTCTTTTTGGCCGCGCTTGAACCGTGGGGGGGCATATCCCAGTTTGTGTGTGGCTTCGCCTGCCGGTGTTATTTCTGATTTCACCTCAACTGCTGTGTTGCGACTTGCTTTAATTGATTGTGCGGCTTCATATGCAATAGCAAATGTGTCGGGCTGTTTGATTATTATAGCATTGCACATCTCACGACAAGAAAGTCCATGCAGAAATTGTTCTATCAACATCCTGTCCAAAAAATTACCATAATCACAATTCACAGCGCCTTGCCTCAGACGAAGCGTAAAGTTGGCAACTGATTCATCAGCTTGCTGAACAATATGTCTGAATTTGATACTTTCAGCATATTTGTTCTTTGTCATGTCAAAATGATTTACAAGGGTTGTTTTTATTTGTTCGTATGAAAGGACTTCTGGATTCTGTGGACTTGAAAGCGTTTTAAGGGCATTGTTCAGCTCTGTTCCCATATGAACACGTGCTTAATGCGGGTAATCGGTTGCTGGGATCTTGCTGAGCTGGAGTGCCCATTCGAATCGCCTAAAATAATCCCCGACTGATTCAGATTCAGATGATTTATACTCACCAATAGAAAATGTTTTTAATTTTGGAGAAGGTTGGTGTGAGGTTGTGCCGTTTCTAGTGGCAATAGATATCGCCGCCTGTGTGGCATCCACAACTGCTTTTTTGATTGCTTCCGAGAAGACTGATGTAAGCGATTGCAGGGTTTCTTCTGACAATGACATATTTGTTTATCTCAATCCCACTTCTGACACCACTGTTGTGTATGCATTTAAGTCTATTTATTAATTCTTTATTAATTGCAAAGGAATGCTTTTAATGAACTCTTTTACAAAAGATGCGTTTATTAATATATCTTATAGAATTCTAGATACATCCAAGAGATGATTTAAGATAGCTATATATCAGAAAGAGAAAGATGGATGGTTAAAGTCGAATACACATTACAAGACAAATACAGATCTCTCATTAAGGCAAATACACAATAAAGTGTATATAATATGCAGTGTTATGTCCATACAAAAATAAATAACCACCATTAAACAGCAACAATTAATCATACAAACCTAGTGCGTGAAGAAAAATAACCGCAGAAAGAACAGAAATACAAAAAAACAACACAGTGCAATCCTACTCTCCTTTCCCTCCACTTGACACAATCATATTAGCTTAATCGTTAAAGAAAATGCGAACAACACTTTTTAACCTTACAGTGTGTTCAACGATTAAGCGTATGTGTTTCGGATATATTGATGTGTAATATTTCTATTTAACCAGGGACGGATCATTATACAGATTTCCACTAAGACATAACGCTAGTGGAAATTTGTTATTGAAAAGTTCAAATTGGAAGCTTTTCAGATTATTCATCAAAGTTAATTGTGTTTCTATTAGTCTTTGAATATTATATTGCTGGATGAATTCAGAGTTTGTTTCAGCAACATTCGTGGGCTTAGAAAAAACTTCTGTGCGGCATTTGTTCACACTGCAACAAACAGGCCACTGGCCAGCTGTTTTGGCATTAAGTGAAACTCAAATAGGTGAAGATTCCGATCATTTGGAATTTAATCTTAATGGGTATAGCTTAGTGCCATTATTCTTTTTCCACCATGGATAAGCCGTATATATATGAAATGATATAAAACTCTAACACAAACTTTAACTTCATGTGGTTAAATTCTACGGTACATAAGCACATGATCCACGAATGTTTTATTTATATTAAAGTCCAAATCTGGACAGAAATTCAACTTTCAACGAATTTGATGCTCTGTCCGACTCCATTCAAAGATTTGTTGCCCATTATCCTCACACTTAAATCGTCATTTCGGGCGATTTCAATGTACACAATTCTTCTTGCTCTTGCTTCGTTGCTCTGGCCAGTCAACACTGAAAGGAAGTTTGCTGAGTTAAATCAATCCCTGACGTTGCAGATCAAAAAGGCCAACACCCTAGACTTGTTTCTTACTTCTGATCCTAATAAATACACAATCAGTTTATTACCGCGTCTAGGCTCATCAGACCATTGTATCATATCTGCAAATTTCTCATGTGTAAAAAACCCAGTTAAAGAAAAAACTCCTATGAGAACCGTTTGGCAATATGAGAAAGCCAACTGAGACGGTCTCAATTAATTCTTCAGGAACTTTAACTGGTCACTATGCTTCCTCGATAGTTACGTCGATTTCAGCGCAGATATGGTTACAAATTCAATACTTTGTGGGATGAGAAATTTTATCCTGAATAGGAAAAAATTAATCAAACCTAAAGTTAACTCATGGTTTGATTCAAGCTGTGAAGAGGTAATTAGGATCAGAGATGTAAGTTTCCGGATTTGTAAAGCCAAACCCATTGAGGAAAACCGGAATGAGTTCAAACAAGCTAAAACGACTTGAAACGGCCACATTTGACGAACCAAATTTTTGCATGACCAGAAATTGAGGCAAAAAATACTACAATGTCCTAAAAGTAGTAAAAATTTCTAGTCATTTTCCAATAGCACTCACGTCCCTTCTTTCCAAGGTCATAGAAAAGCTGATTAATTATCAGCTTAAGAAATATCTTGAAGAACGGAAGCTTCTAAATGACCGGCAGTATGGCTTTAGTAGCAATATATCCACTGGTGATCTCATGGTTGACCTCACCGAGAAGTGGTACAAATCTTTACATCGTTTTGAAGAAAGTAAGATTTTTGCACTTGATATTTCAAAAGCATTTGATAGAGTTTGACACCAAGCTCTCTTATCGAAAGTGCGTTTTTTTATTGATAAATCCCTTCTTCGTTGGTTTAGAAATTAAAACTTCGAGAATGTGTAATGCTTTACCCAGCTTTGTTTTTCGCTATTATTTTGATATTCAAAACTTTAGGACCAATATGAATCGGTATCTCCTTTTTAATCCTTTAATATTTTCCTAAACCTCGCACTGTGTTTAAACTTTAAACATGTTAAGGGTATTAATAACCCCTCGAGTTCCCGTTTATTATAAAAAAAGTGTAATTCGACAGAAACAATTCTATGGACTCTGGTTCTAAAACTCAATAACACTCGATAAATACCGATCATCTCAAATGAAGGTGCCACAACAATTTGTTGCGGGGCAAGAGGTGGTAAGGAGGTGGGTGAAGTGGAAGGGTAGGATCAGAATGAGGTAGTAAAAAGATATAGGAAGATTTGGGAAAGGTGAGGTGGAATTGTTCAGCTCCTAGGGACGCGGCCTGCTTGCGGAGCACGGCGTCAGCTCATCGGACGGGAGGATCTTTCAACCGAAGCTCAAGCTCGTCTGCAACAAAAACATAAATCAGCCCAAGGAATAAGGAGAATGTAAGGAAACATGAACGGACGGACTAAAGGCACATCAGGGCACTGCGGAAGTTGTGCAGTGATTCCATTACCCACCCTACTTTTAGGTATCCACGGCCAGTGTTGGACACCCTCTAGATTGTTGGTTGATGATCGGGCTCAAGTCATTTTAGATCGACTCTGCTACCTTCGACATTCCTGAAAAAAAAACTAAGCATGACATTGCTTCGATGTTCAAATGGTAGGCATGAGCATTTAAGAGGACACAAGTGTCCACAGGTTTTTCTCAAAATCCACCTCTGTCTATCAACTCCTACTCTCATCTCCCCACGGTGAACATCGGGTGCCTAGTACCTCAACTGGAGATTTGTGTACAACCCCAGTGGAAAGTTGTTGGGGGCAGCAAACGCGAGAGGGGGGGAGAGGTGTTTCCACTAAGGCACCTCTCCTTATCCAGGTGGCAGCGGACAAATTCTCGAGATTGAATCAACGGTGGCGTTTACAGTTCCAGTAAGGTTGAACTACTTAGTGAACACCTTATATGGTTTCTTCGACATATTCGGAGCCCAGGCCTATAAGGAGCGGTTTATCCGGCTCCCCTTCCTTGGATTTATACTAAGGATCTGGCCTTAAAGATTGGGGGTTGTGCCCTCTGGGTGACTTCCTGGCCACGTAAAAAATACCTTTAGTTGCGAAGCACTACCAAGCCTCGGATACAGACGGATTCACTGTTGACAACTCACGCAAACGAAATAAGGACAACGAACTTCGGATCTGTACGTGTAATGTTAGGTCCCTTTACAGACCACGTGCAGCCGAACAATAAGGGGGAGCCCTAAACTGCTGCAAGGCAGATATAACCGCCATCCAAGAAGTGTGATGGGATGGACCAGGCAAACGCAAACTAAAAGAGTGCGATGTATACGACGGCAACTGTTACCGAGAACAAAGACAGCGTCTATGAGGGTGTGGATTTGTTGATGGAACTAGACTCAGGCAAAAATTCTTGAGTTTCAACAGTGTGAATGAGCGCATCACGACAATCCGCATCAAGGCTGAATTCGCCAACATAAGCCTAAGTGCGCGCATGCCTCAACAGAGGAGATAGATGAAGAAACCAAAGACGTATTCCTCGAGCTCTTGGACAAGACATATGAGCAGTGCCCTGGCTATGACATTAAAATTGTCTTAGGAGATTTTAATGCCAAGCTAGGAAGAGAAGACATCTTTGGTGGCATAATCGGGAGATACAGCCTGCACGACACCACCTTCGACAACTGATTCAGGCCGATCGATTACGCTGCGGGGTGAGACGTTCTGGTAGCTAATACGCAGTTCACACATCTCAATATACACAAGGGAACATGGAAGTCTCCTAATCAATCAACCGTCAACCAGATTGACCACATTGCTATTGACGCACGACACTTCTCCAGTATACAGGATATCCGAACATTCCGAGAGGCAAGCATTGACTCGGACCACTACCTCGTTGTAGCCAAGATATTGCTGCGGATATCCCGATTCGAGCCAAAACAAGGAAGTACTGAGAGAAGATTTGACGTAAAACGGCTACAATCGCAGGAGTCTGCCATGTCCTTTTTCGATCGAGTCTCTAAAAACTTCTTAAGGAGTCCTATGCTGCCTGTGAAAACCAGTGGCAACATTGCCTTGCAGCCATCAGAGATGCCACCTCTGAAGTGTTAGGTTTCACACAGCCACCACAGCTAAACCCTAGGTTTGATGTCGCATGCCGGCAAGCGCACGCAGCGAAACAAGAGGCATACAAAACGGCGCTGCACAAAAGGACAAGAGCTGGTCGTGAGCTCTACGAGCAGAAGAGGAAAGAGGAACACCGGTTTCTTAGATGGAAAAGAAGAGAGCATGAGAAGCGCGCGATCGAGGAGATTGAGGGGATATCATAACAGGAATGAGGTTCGGAAATTTTACCAAAAGGTAAAAAAAACCTCCCAAGGGTACCAGCCATGAACCGAAGCCTGTAAAGACGATCAGGGGACCATCGTAGTAGAACCGCAGTCGATGCTGAGAATATGAAAAGATCACCTCTCCAAATTATATAACGGCGATGACGAACCGAATTCCGCTGTAAGGGAGACAGAACCACTCAACCTCGGCGACGCAGATCAACAATTCAGCCTAGCCGACCTTGACGAAGCGAAGATAGCTATATCTAAACTTAAGTCAAACAAAGTTGCTGGAGCTGACAGCATCGTTGCCGAACTATTCAAAGCAGCAGGCGATGACTTGGTAGGGAGCATGCACCAACTCATCTGCAAAATATGGTCGGAAGAAAGCATGGCCGATGAGTGGAATCTCAGCATAGTATGCCCGATACATACGAAAGGAGATCCTCTTAATTGCGCCAACTACGGAGGCATCAGTCTCCTTAACATTGCGTATAAGATCCTCTCTGCCATATTATGTGAACGTCTAAACCTGTTCATCAACAACCTGATTGGTCCTTATCAGTGTGGCTTCAGACCAGGAAAGTCCACTATCGACCAAATATTCACACTACGGCAGATCTTGAAAAAACCCAGGAATTTCAAATCAATACCCACCATCTTTTTATCGATTTTCAATCCACGTATGAAAGCATCCATAGGGAAGAGCTCTATAGAGCAATGTCTAGTTTTGGCATCCCTGTCAAATTTATCCGTTTGTGCAGAATGACGATGGAGAATGCACGCTCCTCTATCAAGGTCGGAAAAGATCTTACCTATGTATTTGATGTCAAAAAAGGTTTTAGACAAGGCGATGCACTGTCATGCGACTTCTTCAACATCGTTCTGGAAAGAATTGTGCAAAACTCAACCGTCAACACTAGAGGCACAATCTTCCAAAGGTCCATCCAATTACTCGGATACGCAGATGATAGTGACATAATTGGAAGATCAAAGCGTGATGTCAGTGGAGCGTTTTTGAGCATTGCGACGGAAGTGAAGAAGATGGGTTTAGTGGTCAATGAGGGGAAGACCAAGTGAATGCTGTCACCAAAAAAGGACACTGAACAACGACGTCTTGGACAAAACGTCACCATGGACAGCTATAACTTTGAGGTAGTTAAGGACTTTGTCTATTAAGGACTTTGGCTATTAACACAGACAACTAAACCAGCGCTGAAATCAAACGAAGAATAACACTTCCAAATAGCTGTTTTTTTTTTATATTAGAAAACACTAAAAGGGTTTTTTATACCTTTAATATGCCAAAGACACAGTGTGAACATTAGGAAAAGAGGAAAGGGTTGGATAGGAGGTGTTGGTGTACATTGGTTTTAAATTTCTGAATATTGCAATGACATTGAAAGATAGAGCGTGGAAAGGCGTTCCACATTCGCGTAGTACGGCTAAAAAAAGAATCTCTGTACTTCATAGTACGGCCGAAGTTGGGCTCCAGGGTAAACATTCCATTGGGCATTCCTAGAAGCGCGGGTATTACGGTTAAATTGTTAAAGGGGCAACTGGTTATTTCACTAGAGCATAGTCCGTTAAAATAACGGCAAAAAAGGGTGAGGCAAGAAACCTTGCGTCGATGTTCGAGTGATGTAAACGAGTTGATGATGTTAATGTCACCAATCATTTTAAAAGCTCTTTTTGAATACTATCCAAGAAGCTTAAATAAGTTACTGGAGCACCAGCCCAGAGGTGAGAGTTATATGCAAGTTTCGGACGTATATAGGTTTTGTAGATTGTAGCCAGATCAAACTGAGAGAAAAATTTCTTGCAACGTCTCAAGGAACCTAGACATCTTGCGGCATTTTGGCAACATCGCGTATGTGATCAAAGGTGGTTGCTGATGCACATTCCGAGGATGTCAAGATTTTTCATTTCGTTGATCCAAGTGCCACTCATAGATAGTGGCAAAGACGGTTTATCTCGCTTTAACGATGCAAGACACCATTGCGTTTTCGAAGCATTAAATTCCACATTATTTTGTATTCCCCATTGTACAATGCTGTGTAGGTCAGAATTTAATGAGCTTATCATGTTTTGCCGTTGCAGTTCCACAACCGAAGAGGAGGGCTGTGAGTCTGGAAACGAATATGAAAAGCTAAGAGTGCTATCGTCAGCGAAACAATGTATTGGATTAGAAGTAGCAGACAGGAGATCATTTATAAAAATGAGGAAGGGGGTCTGAGACAAAACGGAACCCTGGGGCACATCAGCGTTTATTTTATGAATTTCAGACTTGAATCCGTCCAAAACAACTTGTATTGAACGGTTCGAAAGAAAATTTCTAATCCAACGAAGAAGAGATTCGTCGATACTGAAAGCACGCATTTTCGATAAGAGAGCAAGATGCCAGACTTTATCAAATGCCTTTGAAATATCAAGTGTAATAATCTTACTTTCTCCAAAACGATGTAAAGATCTGTTCCACTGTTCGGTGAGATGAACCATTAGATCACCAGTGGACCTTTTGCTACGAAAGCCGTATTGCTGGTCATTTATAAGCTTCCGTTCCTCAAGATATTTCTTAAGCTGATAATTAATTAGCGTTTCCATGACCTTAGAAAGAAGGGACGTTAGTGCTATCGGTCGGTAATTTGTGGGAGAAGAAGATTCGCTTTTTTTGGAATTGGCTGAACAAATGCAGTTTTCCAACTACTCGGAACGAGCCCAGAAGAATAGGATAGATGGAAAAGCTTACGCAGTGGTTTTGCTAGCGTGGAAGAACACCTCTTCAGAATAATAGCGGGGATACCATCTGGGCGAGCGGATTTATGAATGATGAGATCTTTAAGAACTCTCACCACAGTTCGAGTACGAAAAAAGATTGGTCCCATAGAATCATTTACGCGTTGAAGAACTGGGGGAGTTATGACACTATCTGGTAAGGTGGAATTTTCGGCGAACTGCCTTCCAAATATGGTTGCTTTATCAATAGAGCTAACTAAAGGAGTGTCATTGACAATAAGCGTAGGAGCCGGGGAAGAGGAAGAATTCCTCATGTTTTTTTTACAAATTACAAAAAATTCTTACTGCCTTTGGGACATTGCAATATTTTTCGCCGTAATTTTTGGTCATGTAAAAATTTTGTCCTTTGAATATAGGCGTTGCAGGCCTTCCTGGCTTTTTCCGGTTTTCCTCAGTTGGTTTGGCTTTAAAACACCGAATGCTCACCTCTTTCTCCTTGATAACCTCCTTGCAGCTCGAATCAAACCATGATTTAACCTTGGGTTTAATACTTTTAACCCTATTCGGGATAAACGTTTCCATTCCCAAATGAATCATACTAGAAATCATATCTGCACTGGAGTTTTCGTCGCTACCGAGGAAGCATAGCGACCAGTTCAAGATCCTGAAGAAATTATTGAGACCGCCCCAGTTGGCTTTCTCGTACTGTCAAACGGTTCTCTTTGGAGCTCTTTCTTTAACTGGATTTGTTTGACACGAGAATTTAGCAGATATAACACTATGGTCCGATGTGCCTATAGGCGTCAATACGTACTTATTAAGATCAGAAGTGAGAAACAAGTCAAGGTTATTTTCTACGCGGCCGTTAACGTCTGATATCGTCGGCTCATTGACAAGCTGAGTAAGATGGTTAAACTCAGCAAAAATCTCAGCAAACATTCCTTCGGGCGTTGTCTGGCCCGAATGGCGAAGCCACGAAGAATTGTGAACATTGAAATCGCCCGTAATAACGATTTCAGTGTGAGGATACAGGGAGACAATTCTTTGTATGGAGTCAGACAGAGCATCAAATTTCGGAGAAATTGAAACTCTACCCAGGTTTGCGCTCCGATAAAGAAAACAATAGTGAATGATGTGCTTATTCATGGAAAGTTTTAACCACATGAAATTAAAAAGGGAGTTGGTACAATGACCGTATTGTGGTAAAAGTTGATATGCAACATCATTCCTAATATTTATGGCGAGACCATGGTGTGAGAAGAATAATGGCACTAAGCAATACCCATGAATGAAAAATTCAGCAGGATCGGAATCTTCACCTACTTGGGTTTCACTCAATGCCAAAACAGCTGGTCTGTTAGAATTAATGTGGATGTATACAGACAGAACATTACTGTAATCTACTCTAAAATAACCAGTCAGTGCAATATAAAAAAAAATCTTAAAATCAAAACAAACGAACTTCTAAGTATATTACTGTATAAGATTATTTAAAGATCTTTACAATTCAACCTCACTACTAATGTTATGCCTTTAGTAGTGACGTTGAATTGGTCCGCACCCGGATAATCAAAACAGTAATCTACAATCCATTTGTTATTGAATGAACCAACACATACACACCATTGAAATCATATTATTGATTTCTTTTTCCCTTTGTGTTGCTTTTTTTATATGTAATGCTGTTGTTTTTCACTGTTTTTTTGTATCGTTATTATTTTCTGTTGTTTTAGTTTCATTTATTATATTTTGTATCACTATTTTTTTTGTTTTGTTTTGGTTCTATTTCAGATTTTTTCGTTGTTTTGTTTTGTTTTAAATAAATTAATGTAACGAGACTGCGACGACGACAGGGACGGGGTGCGGGGACGGGAGACAAGACAACAAATAATCGAAAAAACGCAGAACACGACAAGTTGACATGCACCTCCCCACTGGAGCTTTCACTTACCATGACTTCTTCGGACTTAGAAGGCAATTGAGAAGTAAAGTCCTCTCTCGAGCATCTAAAATCACCATCTATAAGACACTCATCATTCAGGTTCTCATTTATGGCGCTAAGGCCTGGATCCTGTCAATAAAAGATGATAGTGCCTAAGGATGCTTCGAGAGAAAAATTCTTCGGGTGATTTTTGGTCCCATAGGAGAAGATTTAACGACGAACTTTACGGGCTGTTTAGCGACACTGACCTAGTTAGCAGAATTAAAGTCCAACGCCTTAGAAGGCTAGGTCATGTAGAGCGGATGGACATCAACGCTCCAGCCTGGAAGGTCTTCTTCCCGAGGGACGGCGCAGAAGAGGAAGACTGTGACTCAGGTGGCGCACCCAGGTGGGAGGGGACCTCAACCAACTTGGCGTGCGAAACTGGAGACAGCTAGCTAGGGACCGAGCTGGCATCAGCCAAACAACTATCTTCTTCCTTTAAGTATTCGTTTTGCAGAAGTTTATTCACATAATTATGTTGCAGGAATTGGTACAGAAAGGCCATGTTCAAATATTATTTTTAACACTCTTTGTGCTATCTTTCTTTCTTGAAACAATTATCGTCGATGCCCTAGTTCCCTACCCCTATCGAACTCTGTAAGGGTATAACTCGCCCTGTGACGGGACCATAGCAAAAAAAACTTACTAATAGGACAATCACAAAACAAAAAGATTCAAAGAGTAGGTATTTATTATTAGGTCTATCTATTAGCGATCGCTATCTCCAACGTTATCTCGCATGACCATTCACTTTTTCAGGTTTATGAATTTCCGAAACTTTCCTTGACCACAAGTGTTTTTATAACCTATTTTTTCCTGTTCTTTTATTAATTCATTTCTTTCAATCAATTTAATTCCAAACAAATTATCGACAAGAAAAGTAATATAACCCGAAATACTATTTTTCACAGGTTTCTTATAATTTTTCAATTTGAATTTAAATATTCCACCTCGCTTTCCACTCTACGGTGTGGTAGAAGGCCAAATGAGGAAGAGTCAAAGTTACCATCAAACCAACACAGGCAAAAACAAATATACTCAGATGATGTATCTCTAATAGGAATATCATCCGATCCCCATATCCACATAGTGTATTCCTTCAGCCACATAATCAAGATCAAATAGTAGGAGGAGATACAGGTGTTAGTACACCTCCAACAAAATAGGTGTATTATTATCGCCAAGGCGCGTTCCTAGGTCAAAATGGGGAGAGATGTAAAACAGAATCACCTGAGACCAGAACACTACAACCATCATGACTATAATTACAAAATAACAAAAAAACTTCTACCCCATAATAACATGTAAAAAGGGCCGTTTACGAAGTCTGAATACGAACATAAGACAAAACTAGTATCACAAGGTTTCAGGTCACACGCAACCTAACTAATGTGTACGCCCTACACGTAGTAGCACACGAAACCCAACTCGCCCTTGGAACGTACCTATTATTTTATATCAGTGTAGAGTTTGGAGAACTGTCAGTCACCAACAACATTCTGAGCAAAACAAAGGGACACTCAATGGACGCTGAGATAAATTTATAAATTTTAGTTTGTTTTAGTTTATACTGCTTATTTATTTCTTTTCTTTTAAGATTCCTTGTCGAATCAACTAATTGTGGGGAAAAACCCACGTTAAAAGCCGGTCAATACGTTTAGAACAACTTTTAAGTTAAGGTAAGTTTTTCATAGGTAATTCAAACTGATTGTGAATCATACAATTTTTATTTTATAATATTTTCTTCCAGCTGTATCTAAAAAATAACTACATCTTCATGATTCCCGACCTACCTCAACTCGTTTTATATGGAGTTGAGTGTTATTAGTTATTAAACACATATTATAACTATAAATTAGAAACCAAAAGAAAAAACAGATCAACAAATTAAATAAATGTGCTAAACACGTATAATAAAAACTAAATCTAGTATCACAACAAAAGAAACTTAAAGATATATCACAGATTAAAGGAAAATTTTAATTAAGTAAATATCACAGGGAAGTTTTTGCTTAAGGCAGAAGTCATATGGAGTATAATTAATAAAATTAGTAAATTAAGTATCACAGGTTTTAAAAGATAAGCTACTTAAGGTAAATTAAAAAAAAAATATAAATATCACAGATAAAACAAAATTTTACAGCTATCAGTCTTAGTAGCATTAATAAAGTTAGTAAAAGTATCACAGGTGGAATGGATAAAGTAAAGATATTAATAAATAAATACATAAATAAGAACATTTAACATTAAGTAACATTTAGAACATAAAGCATGCAATGAATATAATCAATATGTATATACATATATACATAATATATCCATGTTTATTAAACATTTCCAGGTACTTGTGTGTTTTTATAAAGGGTGTTTCGGTTTTTTTTCTTTTTCGAACGGATGTTGAATAAGTGATATTCACGGATAGTTTAATAAATTAAGAAATAACAAACAGAAACGATACGAATAGCAATAATGATGACTACGATTTGTATATAAAACAAACAAACGTGTTTTTGAAGGATTTGAATGCATTTAATATACTTTGGTGAGAGCTTCGCTGATAAACCTTTCGATGAATCGCTGAACACAATATTTTCCTTTACACCTCTTGTCCAGGTAAAAATTGAACGTTTTTAGTACGAATATTATAAATTTTTGAGGATTTATCATTGGCTTTAGTTATGTTTTCGCGGATTTGATTTCGTATGCACTGCAATCGACCTTGTTTAGGAAGAGTTAACAACTCGCTGTTGTTCAGCACATGCAACTTTTTTGCAAGTTCATAACTGCTACCGTGCGTCATCATGTTAGTGCCGAATAATGCATAATACGGTGACATGCCGGTAGAGCTATGAACTGCACTTCTTAATGCACACGCGATGTCGCTAAGGTGCATATCCCAATAAATTTGATCATGTTTTAGGTACGATCGGATAGCATCCAGAAACGTTGGATCACCCTCTCCGAAGCGTTCGATGCGTCGGAGAAGGTATTTGATGTATATTATTTCAAACGGACAATTACTACAATAAGACGTAAAAATAGGAGGAAGAGATACTTGATAAGACGCTTTACTTTGTTTACACACACTACAGTTGGACACGTATTCACGAACATGCACAGTCATATTAGGCCAGAAGAAATAATTTCTAAGTCTGGTTAGGGTTTTCGCTATGCCACTAGGTTTGAATTTAGGAGGATCATGAGTCTTCTTTATAATTTCCTGGGTTAAACCCGATGGTACCCAAAGGAGCCAAGAATATTCCCACAGTTCTTTTTTGCCTAATTAAAAAAAATTTTTTTTAAACATATCTGTCTTCGTGCTTTAAGTCGGGAAGCTCGTCTTTATGGTTGTAAATCGTCTCTATGAGGTCGAAATATTCATCGAAAAGGATTTCCGCTGACTCCAAGTCAATCAACGGTATAATGTCCTTGAGAGTCAAAGAATCCTCATGTAAACGAGAGAGAGTATCTGGTACTAAGTTTTGACTTCCTTTACGGTGCTGTATGTCGGAGGTGTACGACTGTAACAAAAGACTCTACCTTGTGAGCTTACCACTAAGGTCTTTCATGCTAATCAGCCATTTACGGCTAGAATACCTCGACGTAAGAATTTCCTCACAGCCATCATGGCGACCATGCACTCCTTCTCGGTGACACTTTAGTTTCTCTGCCTTTTATTAAATTTTTGAGAGAAAAACTCGATCGGGACCTCCTCTTCTTCCTCGTACAACTAAAACAATGCAGCACCGATTTCCGAGTAAGAAGCATAACATTGGATTTAAAATATTTTTGTGAACTCCGGGCGCAAGAGAACCGGCGCTGAGATCAACACTTTTTTCAGATTCTCAAATGTCAATTTCCCAACACCAACTATGAAGCCGAAGTATTTTAACTTTTTGAAGCAAAACCTTGATTTCTTCATGTTGATGGTGAAAGTAGCTTTAGGCATTCGCCTACTTTGCTTAGCAGACCAAAATCGGGTGATATTATAAGCAAGTCATTAGGTACACAAAAACGCGCTCCCTAAGTCACGCAGGAATCACCTTATCCATCAACTGACTCAACCGTTGAGCTGCATTGCACAACTTATACGGCATCACCGTGAACTGGTACAAGGGCGTTCCCGGTGCCGCAAAGGCAGTCTTTCCTCTACTCTGTTTCTTCAGCGGAATTTGCCAAAAGGCCTCTTTAAGATCAATGATACTCATATAAATCGCGTCGGGAAATCGGCTTGTGAGTCCTTAGATGTGAGGAAGAGGGTTGGCATTTTTCTTCGTCAGTACGTTCACCTTTAGAGAAAACAAACAGAGTCGGTTTTTGCCAGGTTTCCGTAAGAGAACCACTGGCGAACACCACGGGCTTTCACTTTCCTCAATCACACCGAGTTTCAGCATCCGATCTAATTCATTGTATAACAGTATTTGTATCGCTAGAGAGACATTGTATTGAAGCTGTTTCACAGGGAGAGCATCTCCTGTATCGATGACGTGCTCCATCATGGTCGTCTTTCCAAGACCATCACTCTTGAAACATTAAAATTTATATTTGACAGCATCTAGCCTGGCCCGATCAGAGGTTAACTGGTAAGCATTTGGGGAATCCGATTGTTCGTCAACCGAGATACTACTTATAATTCCCGCAGCTAGCTGGAACACTCTCCAAAAGTCAACTCCAAGATAGATCTCCTGGTCCAAGCTGGGAACGAGGAAGAAGGTCAACATCTCTTCTTTATCTTTTTCTGATCTTAAAATAAAGGGGCAACCAAGTTGTTCAACCAACGGTTCGCATATTTTTCCTAATATGCTTACACTAGCACCGCTCTCTCTCTCTCTTGACTTGATCTGATTCTAAATTGAAAATTGTTGAAGATATCTTTACGGGTCTTGGATCTCACTTTAGCTTTTAAAATATTTTTTGCAGGTGTGCTAATTGCACAGTTAAAAACTCTTGCCCGAGCGTCTTTATATTCCTTAAGACGGACATGTAACAACTTTCTTTCTCATATTTCATCTTTTATAATTTCTCCTTTTTCTTTTCGCTTTGATCTTTGAATTTGGATCTCTTTCTTTTTTGGAAGATCTGCTAAAATAACATCATCATTTTCTCGGTATGATTCTTTTTTCCTCTTCTTTATTGGGGATTCTATTTCAGGGTTGCCATCCGCATCGTGGAAAACTGGGTGTTTTTACACCCTCCTGACCACATACAATACAAATAAGTATGGCCTTGGACTTTGCAGTTCCAACAACCTAAATTAGTTGTGTCTTTATATCGACGAGGAGGATTCTTGGAACGCGTCCCTCCAACTGATAAGCAGTGAGTTGTTCATCTGCCAGCTGATAATCTTCTTCAAGTTTCAACTCACTCAGCTCAAACTTTTTAGGAGGCCTACCAACTGGCGGTAAGTCTCTTTTTAGAAAAGCTACTTTCGCTTTCTTGCAAACTTTACGAAGCTTATCCAAGGAAAAAATCGCCTTCGGAAATACTAAGTTCCTAGGCTTGTCGTTCAAATTACGTTTTATAATTTTGACCATATCAGACTCCCGTATTGGCATTCTGAGTTGATATCTCGTTTTATTGATGGCAACATAAAATTCTTCACTACTTTCATAGGAATACTGTTTTGCGGTCTAAGATATTACGCACTATCTCTAGATCCGTCAAAGGGTTTTGGTAATTGCTTAATAACGCTTCTTTTAATGTTAGCCAATCAAAGTCTTTGTCCACTTAAAACTGCCTAAACCAATCATATGCTGGACCTAAGAGCAATTGGTAAAAATCTCTCAAGATTTCATTCCGCGAGCAACCATATCTACTCTGCAGTTTTTCCAGTCTAAAAACGAAGTCTTCTACAGTAAGATTGTCAGAAATCCCGTCAAATTTTAAGCCCAACTTGTCAAATTTGACCGGGGTTCTGAATCTTGACGGCTCATACGGATTAACTTCTGGAGGTGGAAAAAGAAAATTGGTCCAGTAACCCCCAAAAACTGGTTGGTTAGCCTGTGGTTGAAACGACCTTTCGGTAGCAACTGGTGGTAGATTTGATCCGCGTTGCCCTATCGGAACAAACGCACTTCTACTATGGTTACCCGAACGATTTGATAACCTCGGAGGAAGACATATGAGTTATCGGCGGTGGTACCTCAGGTTGACGGTGGTGGGTCTCGAGCCTGGAAGAGCTAAAGAAAGCCTTCCGAGAAACCCACTGAGCTGCCGTTTGAGCGTTTACTTGAGCTGTTGCGTCCCTCTCCAATTCCCTTCTAAAGGTAGATATACCTTCAGCTATTCCTTTGTGTTAAAATAATAAAAGATTATTGAAAGAAAAGTCGATTATAAAAAGGGTTTATTTTAGGCAAGTTCTTTATACTACAATGGTTTAGATAAAAGTAAAGAATACAAGGAAGTAAAAAGAAGAAAGTAAGAATTGACAGAAGCTTTACATTTGACAAACTTAATATTGTTTAAACTGTCAACAAAATTGTATTGTGATAATATGATTCAGCAGATATAAAGAAAATTCAATAAACAATATTTTAACACTCCTCCTCAATATTAATACAGTCAAAATTAATTCCAAATTGTTAAAAACAAAGCTTATGTTTATCCTTCGGAACACCTTTTGTAAGACCGTCTGCAACCATGTTTTCATTTTGTAGATACTTTAAATTTACAACGCTGTCTTCTATTGCTCCTCTCACAAAACGATACTTGTAGTATATATGTTTAGTTCTCGAGTACTTTCCTCCATACTTTGCGATGTGTTGTGCGCTCTGGTTATCGCAGTAGATTTCAATCGGTTTGTTATACCCAAGTTTTAGTTCCTCTAGTAAGAAACGAAGTGCATAAGCTTCTTTTGACGCTTCAGCACTAGAGGTTGCTACTGTGCGCTGCTTCTTCGACTCCCAACTGATGGCTGCACCTGCAAGTGTAAAACAAAAGCCACTTTGAGATTTACGATCGTTTACATCTTCAGCCCAACTAGCATCTGAAAAGCCTATAAGTGGTAACCCGGTTTTACGAAATTCAATTCTAGCATGCTTAGTTGTGTTTAGATACTGAAGGAGTTGTATTGCTGCATTCCAGTGTTGCTTTCGAGGACTTTGTGAAAATTGGCCTAAATTGCTTACGCTGGCGCTGAATGAAATATCAGTTCGACCGAAAACTACTAAGTGCATCAGTGACCCAATGAGCTCTTGATATTTTAAAACTTCAACAACAATCCGTTCTCCAGCGATAGGTGGTTCCTTTTGTAGATTTAATTTTACCTGCATATGTATTTAACCAGGTTTAGAAGTACTCATTTTATGCTTTAAAACTTTCAAGTGAATGTCAAAAGTCTTATTCCATTGATTGCTTGCCTGCTTTAAACCACATAAAGTTTTGTTAAGACGGCAGACTTTCTGTTGATATTTTTTTATCAATAAACCCGTTGGGCTGCTTCATGAAAATTCCTTCATCAAGTTTCCCATTTAAAAAAATAATAGAGCATGTTCCATTGACGAGGCATATATCAAACGTAAAGAGCTTTGTAGTATTACAGGCGCATAGGTCTCTTAATAGTAAACACCGCATTTTTGCGTATAGTCATTCGCTACTAAACGTGCCTTTCTACGTTCCATTTCTCCATTATGCAAGTATTTTGGCTTATAAACCCACCTACGCCCAATGGCTGTTCGCCTATCCGGTAGATCACAGAGATTTTAAGTATTATTTTTCATAAGGCAGCTGTAATCCAAATTTATTGCTTTAAGCCATTTATCAGCATTCGGTGAATCTCTTGCCTCCTGAAAACTTCACGGATTATTCTTTGTGCATGGAAAGCTTTTTCAATCATATTGTTGGCATTGCAATGTTGGCGGCTTCTTGTACGAAGAGCTATTCTTTCATATTCTTCTAATATTTTCATTTGCATGCACATGTTCCTTTTGTTCTTGTCGATAAAAAATACGAAACATAGACTCTTCTATATCGATTCAATATTTATTGTTCTATAGAGATCTGTGTGAACAATATCTAATAAAAATCTTGACGACTTTTCGATCTTTGCACGAAAACAATGTCTTGTATGTTCTCCACTGTAACAAAGTGAGCAGTCAAGTTTAACATTCTCAAAATTTGAAAGTCCACTAACCATGCCATTGATTTTTAATTGACGAAGTGATGCATCATTTAAATGTCCATATCTCCTATGCCACATTTCTAAATTAATGTTTGTCTGTGGAACAAGCTTACAATCTTCCTTATAGGGCCCATACACTACACATGCCTGCATGCGCATACAGTGCTTGCGCATGCAAACTGCCAGTGTATGGTGTGAACTGTGCGTTTGTGCAAGCGGCATGAGCAATATCAAAAAATTTTGATATTTTCTTGCTTGTGCATGCAAGCATGTGTGGTGTGTGTGCTACA
Source organism: Eupeodes corollae (assembly GCF_945859685.1). Classification (NCBI taxonomy): domain Eukaryota; kingdom Metazoa; phylum Arthropoda; class Insecta; order Diptera; family Syrphidae; genus Eupeodes; species Eupeodes corollae. The sequence goes on from NC_079147.1 coordinate 119,259,648, forward strand.
TTTGCTCAGTCAAGGGTTGATTTTGAAAGAAGCGGACGTCTGGAGACGAGATAAGATTAAACTGTGTTGTTTGTTGAATCTTATTTTTGTTTTTGCGTCGAATTTTGTTGTTTAAAAATGTCGCTGACGAATAAAAAATTTTGGACTGAATTTTTGGAACTCTACCAAAGCCTCCCGGTTTTGTGGCGTGTAAAAAGTGACAACTATTGCAACCGCATCTTAAAAGCTAGTGCATATGAAAAAATGATAAATAAATTGAAAGAAATCGATCCGGATGCCGACCGAGAAAAAGTGCACGCAAAATAAATTCTTTTCGATGCACCTATCGCCGTGATTTAAAAAAAAATTAAGCAGAGTGAAAAATCTGGAGCTGGAGCAGAGGATATTTTTCAGTCCTCGTTGTGGTATTTTGATCTGCTAGGATTTCTCGAAGATCAGGAAGACTGCCTGGAAGGAAGAACCACTTTAACAACTGATACCCAAACAACAGAATTGGTAAGTTAATTTATATATTTAATTCATTCATTATTAAGCATAGGATATACGTTTTTTTTAATTAATAGATAGTTTTTCGTAAACTTTGTTTTGCCACGGCACTGCTCCTGAAGAAGAGTTAAAATATTGGCAAAATTTATTTCTAAGCATTTAATTGCTTCATTACTCGGATTGCGTGCTTGAGTACACGCAAGACCGTCCAAATGAACGTCTTCATTCCGCCAATCAGCATAATGCATTTGACCCGAATTTGTGTCCTCTATATCAAAGCCGTTTTGCAAATAAATCGTTTCTTTCTTCTGTCTCAAAAAGTTGTGCAAGTGACAGCAGGCTAATGCAATGGTTGAAACTTTCGTCGGACTTAAATTTTTGTTTTGAGCAAAATTCTAAACCGTGATGCTAATATGCCGAACACATTTTCTACGATTCGCCTCGCACGCAATAGTCGATAGTTAAAAATAATTTCGTCTTGCTTTAAGGTGTTATGACTAAAAGGCTTCATAATATTTCAAGTCAAAGGAAAAGCGTCATCAGCAACGAAAACAAACGGCATGCTGCCAGAAGCTTCGGATAAAATTTCAGGATCTGGGATTCCCAAAGAGTTTTTTTCAAGTTTTTCATTAAATTTTGTTTGCTTGAAAACGCCAGCATCTGATGCTCTGCCATTGACGCCAATATCAACCATCAGGAACTCGTAATTTGCGTTTACTACTGCCATCAATACAATAGAAAAATTCTTTTTGTAATGAAGCAGTACGATCCCAACCCAGGAGGCTTTGTAATATTAATATGTTTTGCGTCCATGGATCCGATGCAATGGGGAAAATTCCAAAGTTGTTCAAATTTTTTGGCCTCTGTTCTCCATTCTATTGCCATCGTGGGGAGCTAGAAAAATATAAAATAACTTAATTATCATAACAACATTTTTCATTTATTTATATGTTTTTAAATTATTGTGTTTTCTTTTCAGAGTGGCGAAAGTCCAGGCAATCAGAGTGGTGAAAGTGCAGAGCCACCCACCAAGAAGAAAAAAGCGCCGTCAAAGGAAGACGCTCTTATCAAAATGGCTTGTGACCATTTAAAAGGAGCTAATGACGATGCTGCCGTACTGGCAAGAGGATGGAGTACACAGTACAATAAGCTTTCAACGCAGCAAAAAATATACTCCTGTAAAATTATATCCGACGTATTTTTTCACGGATGTTTAGGCCGTCTAAACGAACATACTGTTCGCGAAGTACAGACGGCTTTAGATGGGAACGGCAGATCATCGACTCCTTTGTGGAGTGATGTAAGTACTTCATCTTTGCCGCAGCAAGTGTGCTTTGTTCAATCTCCACCACCAGTCCATCAACAACAATCGACAATAATTTATCCTCGGCAACAGTCAGTCGGATTTGTAAACGCTTCCAGTGGCAGTCAAGAGTTTACTAGTGTCCAGCACTTATTCGATAGTTTTTCTCAAGATGCAGAGTAGATAAACATATACCTATGTTCTTAAGACCTAAAAAATAGAACTACATTTTTTGACTTACCTTTATGTTGTCTTTTAATACATGTTTTATTGCTTTACATGTTTCCATAACAATTTTCCCAATTGTTTGTGGGGCAATGAGCGTTGAAAATTTTAGGTCCTCGAACGTTTGCCCACTTGCCAGAAAACGGAGTGTCAATGACAGTCGCTCATGTGGAGAAATAGGTTCTCGTAGTAGTGTTGTCTTTTTAACTATAATTGGAGTGACTTTATTCAACAATTCCGTATAACTTTGCTTGTTCATCCTCAAGAAATTTGTGTAGTCGGGCATTGAAGAATCCTCTAGCACTTTTAACAATTTGACATGCCCCAACTCATTTCTTAGTTTGAGCCATTCTTTGCACCATATTCTTTTCTTTTTTTTCCTACTTTTACTTTTTATTGCTAAAGCAATCAAAATTGCCGCAGCAGCGGTGTCGGAGCTTGACATTTTTTAAAGTTTTCTGTTCAGCGGTGAACACACAACTGAATATTGTACAGTTTGCATGCGTAGTGTATGGGGAAAGAGTGTTTGCGCATTTTTGTGCTTGCGCATGCAGGCATGTGTAGTGTATGGGGCCTATTGTGAAGGGATCGCACCAGCGATCACTTAATTAATTGCCTCAAACCTCAAAACAATTAATAGAACATTCAACCTGCTTCGATGATTAATATGCATATTCCCATCGCATTACATTTCATGCAGCTATAGCAAAACCAAAGCACAAACAATACAACACTCATATTTCCGTTGGCACACTCAGTGCATTGTGCATATAGCTAATAATAAATGGTCATATAGTTCAACTGGCACCTTCAGTGCACAAGTTATATAATATGACACCAAATATACAACAACACTTTCAGTGATTGAAGAAAAACAAACATAATTAAGTGTCGCTGACTTATGGTAGTAAAATATGCATCATAAGCAAGCTAGCCCAAAACACTTCAAGTGCATGGCTATTATGCTGATGCTACATTTTACGGGAATTCTTATTGAATATCGAAGTATTGTTGAATACCAATACAGGCATTATTTTATTGACAAATTTTGTATAAAAAGAGAAGATTAAAATTAAAAGAGTCACTTCTTATTCTACATTCAAAGATTGTGTTTTACTTAATTTAGCAACTCGCTGGAGTCAAACCAATTTTTGATAGAATTATAGTGATATAGACGCCCTAAAGAGCTACTCGCTTTTGGGTCAAGGTTTACAAGGCTACTCGCCGGACCACGTCTATATTACTAAGACTAAACAAATAATTACTACAAGCGTTATCCAGCCACAGACTTTGCATGGCGATCTTGCCAGTCTAAAGGACTAAGAAGAAGACTTTGAGTGAAGTTGACAAGAAGATCTGCTCAGACACCCTGTGCCGCAGATTTGAAGAAACAAGACATTGCATAGGACACACTTAGATGTCAGAGAAAACTCGGCTGGCATTGGTAGCCAATCTAATAGAGCAGGCACAAGCTCTAATTACCAAACCGAAAACAGTGGAGGTAGGTCCAAAACCTATCAGCATAGAAGAATATAAAAGAAGAAACGCAATTAAACGGACACCTGAAGCAAACATTCCACCAGTGAGCAAAAGAGGAGGAAAACAGGTGAAACTTAAACAACACCTCATCGAGCTGTATAGACTAGCAAACATACCTGGCCTACCTACAGAAGGAAGACAAAAATATTTAAAAGAGATACGAAATCTAAAGAAAGCTATCCACTCCTCCAGGCAGAACAAAAGAAGACAAAGACAACAAGACGAAAAGAAGTTCCATAACCTATTTGAGAAAATGGTAGAGAACAACAAAAAGCGTCTCTAAATAATGGGTAAAGGACAATCAAAAATAGAAGAGGGAGTTGTGAACAATAACGGACCTCAATTGAATAAAATTAATGAAAAAGCTAACTATGAAATAGACTTTTTATCAATTTTATTAGTTATAATAATAATATTCTTCTTAAAATACGTCCACAGGACAATAAAGAGACAATTAAATAATATAGTAAAAAAAGAAATCATAAAAAATAATATTATAGGTAGACGAATATCTGTGTAAAAAAAAAAAAAAAAAAATATTAATAAAAATTTGTTTATACATATGCATTCTTTAAAATAATTATGTATTAAAAAACTTATGGAAAATTTGACTAATATTATCGAAGAACTTCACCACATCTTGAGAAACCTGAGAAAAGACGGACCGAATAGAAAAAGGTCAAAAGAGTCAGGAAAACAGAAAATAAAACAAGTTGAAGAAATTTTTAAAAGAGCGCGTATTCAGGCTAAACTCTTAGAACAAACATTATCCGAACAAGGGAAAAACGACCTTCAGCCACTTTACGATAATTTATATAGATATCATAAAGAGGCCTTAGAAAGAATCACAGCCAGTATAAAGCAAGAAGACATAGAAAAAGAACCAATTTTAGTAACAACAAAAAATACAGACAAAATGGCAGAATTTGACTTTAATAAGGCACAAAAGTTGCCTGTACTTAATTGTGAGGAAAATGACAAAAGAGCAGAAAATATTAGGGATTTCATAAATAATATAGAGTTTTACCATGATACATTAAGTGAACTTTCAAAACCTATGCTAATCAAATTTATATTAAAATGTAAAATCCAAGGAAGGGCATTGACTAAATTAGGAACCTCAAAAATTATAACAATGGAACAATTAAAACAAAATTTAATTGCGGAATGCGGAGATAAGGACACAATAGAGAGTATTCAAGCTAAATTAGATAGATCACGTCAAAAAAAATCGACCTATGAGAGAATTCGTGTCAGAAATAGAACATTTAGTATCAACAATGACAGAATTAGAAATAAACATACAAGGCGAGCAGTCTAGAGAAACATTAACAGCAGCAAATGAACGTAGAGGTTTAGCGTTTTTAAAACAAGGAGTTAATGATAGATACAAGATAATTTTGGATAGTGCAAGACATACAAAAATGCAAGATGCTATAACACATCTTTTAGAGTTAGCTCCAAGTACAGCCCAAGTAACAGAAAATATCAGATATGCCAACAATTCTGCTTATTCTTATGCCCAAAACCAAACAAACCAGGGTTTTTCACCTCGAAATTTTCACAATATGTACCGAAATAATGCTTATAATTCTAGCAACATGAATAGAAATTTTCCACGACAGACAAATTTTCGTAGCAATTACTTTCAAAATTTTCCAAGGCATAATAATTTTAACAATAATAACAATTACCAACGATCATATTACCAACCACGTTTTAATTCGCCACAGAATACCAATTCTATTCAATATAATAACACTAATAGAACCAATCCAAATACCATAAATAGACAAAATAATAACCAATCTAATTTTTATAGAAGGGACAATACTTATCAAAATAATTCCAACATAAGAGGCAATGAAAGAAACGCGGTGAAGAATAACCTAAATAATAATAGGGAAAGGGAATCAACTTATATTATAAATGAGGGAAACGAAATACCCACCGAGTGGGAAGCCGACCTATCGGGGGGAAATCTGTAAGCCCAATACAACACATAGCTATATGTGCAGGGGGCATAACAAACGGCCTATATGTAAAATTTAAGATTAACAATAAATCAGGTATAAGATTTTTATTAGATACAGGAGCATCAATTTGCACAATTAAACAAGGAGTTCTGGATAAAAATACAAAAATAAATGAAAATAATAAAATAACAATACAGGGTATTTCCGGTAATTTAAGAACAGTAGGCACTAGCATAAATAGCGTAACAATAGGACAACACGAAACATCCTATACTTTTCATGTAGTACAAGACTCATTTCCAGTACCTGTAGATGGAATCATTGGTGCTGATTTTCTTAAAGATTTTGGGGCAGTAATAGATCTAGAACACTTTGTATTAAAATTATCTTCAGAAGCTTTCCAAATTTCACTTCCAATATTAAACTCAGAACAACTTATTTCACTTACCATCGCACCCAGGTCCGAAGCCACCTATTGGCTTAACAGTAAACATTCAGATACAAGAATATTCGATTCACAAGAACTTTGTGAAGGAGTTTTTATGGCAAATTCTATTTCTCAGTCGAGAAACGGTAAAATTCCAATTAAAATTTTAAATACCCGAGAATCCGAAGTTAGAATCAAATGGATAGAACCCAAGTCCAAACCAATATCAGAATACCATACTATAGAATACGAACAAACTATAAAACCTTCAAATTTACGTACAAAACAGTTACTTAAAGAAATAAATTTCGAAACTCTTAATGAGGAGGAAAAGTATGAACTCAAAGCTATATGTTCTAAATTTCAAGATATTTTTCACCTAGAAAGCGACAAATTAACATACACACATATAGGTCAGGCCCATATATCACTCAAGGAAGGAGCTACTGCAAAATATACCAAACCATATAGATTACCTCATTCTCAGAAAAAAGATATTCAAATAGAAGTAGAAAAGATGCTCAAAGATGATATAATAGAACCTTCAATATCCGCCTGGAACTCATCTATTCTTGTAGTGCCCAAGAAAAAAGATCCCATAACGGGAATACAAAAAGTCAGATTGGTAATCGACTATAGAAAAGTAAACGATGTTATTGAGGATGATAAATTTCCATTACCCAATATAACTGACATATTTGATATGGTTGGAGGTGCAACATATTTTTCATGCATAGATTTAAGCCAAGGTTATTATCAAATGGAATTAGAGAAAAATAGCAGACCTTGCACGGCCTTTTCAACAGAAAACGGACATTATCAAATGAAACGACTTCCCATGGGTTTAAAAATATCACCCAGCACTTTTTCAAGAATGATGTCTGTAGCTATGTCAGGTCTTACTTACTCACGTTGTTTTGTATATCTTGACGATTTAATAGTCTTCGGTAAAAATTTAGAAGACCATAAAAAAATTTAATGGAAGTTTTTGAAAGATTTAGGGAAGTAAATCTTAAAATCCATCCTAGAAAATGTGCTTTTCTTAGAAAAGAAGTTTTATATTTAGGACACATAATATCCAGTAATGGTATTATACCAGATCCATCTAAGTCGAATGTAATGAAAAATTACCCAACTCCCAAAAACGCAGATGAAGTAAGAAGATTCGTAGCATTTGCTAACTATTACCGAAAATTCATACCAAACTTTGCTACACTGGCAATACCTTTAAATCGGTTATTAAGAAAGAACGTAGATTTTAAATTCTCTGAAGATTGCAAAACATCTTTTAATTTACTCAAAGAAATGCTAATAAGTCCAAATGTTTTACAGTTCCCAAATTTTGAAAAAGAATTCATACTCCGAACAGACGCATCTGGATTTGCTTTAGGTTCTGTGTTATCCAATTATGATGATAAACCAATTGCTTACGCAAGTAAATCTCTTAACAAAGCAGAAAAGAATTATAGTACTATAGAAAAGGAATTACTTGCTATAGTATGGGCAGTAAAGCATTTCAGACCGTATCTTTTCGGAAGACGTTTTAAAATATTAACCGATCATAGACCTTTAGTATATCTATTTTCACTTAAAGAACCCTCCAGTCGATTAACCAAATTTAGACTATTAATAGAAGAATATAATTTTTATGTAGAGTATACACCAGGGAAAAACAACTGCACTGCAGATGCTCTAAGTAGAATACAAATTCAGTCAGAAGACTTACAAAAACTTTACGTTTGCGTCACAACAAGAGCACAATCAAAGAAATGCGATATAAACAAAGAAAATCCCCCAAAAGAAAAAGTAGAAAAAGAAAAGATCATCAGTGAACTTTTAAAAGCTCCGGAAACGGGTTTGAAAGTAGTTGAGTTAAAAATAATTAACAGTTTTAAAGAAGAAGATGAAGATTTTGCAAAAATAAAGGGAACTAGAGTATTAAGTCCAAATCTTATATTGGGATATATTCCAGGAAGTAATTATTTAATTTTAAACCGGTCCAAGATAAGTACTAATGCCCGATCGGCATCATTTGACAAAATGTTGTTGAGGGACGTACAGAAAAATTGTGAACCGCAAATGAATAATGAAAAGGAATCCAAGAATGGCACTATTGACCGATCAGCATCATTTGACAAAATGTTGTTGAGGGACGTGCGTACAATTTGCGGACCTTTATCAATTAAAAATATTTATATTACTAAAGAAGAAAAAATAAATATATTAAAGAAAATTATAGAAGGAATATTTAAAGAAAGTAAAATAAAAGTGCACATAATTGATGAAAAAATTAAAATAACAGACCCTTGCAAAATTAAATTAATACTAAATGATTATCATATGTTACCAACGAGTGGACATGCTGGTATAAATCGCATGTTGCGAAACATTAAAAAAAGATATTATTGGACAGGCATGCAAAACGATGTGACGACATACGTTAAGCACTGCCCAATATGTCAACGTAACAAACATATACAACCAAAGAAGCAACCTATGACTATAACGTCAACAGCAGAATCAGGCTTCGATAAAATTTTTCTTGATTTAGTAGGACCCCTTGATGAATCAGAAAATGGGTCAAAATATATTCTTACTCTTCAAGACGAATTAACTAAATTCACTGAAGCAATAGCTTTACCAAATAAGGAAGCTAATACAGTAGCTAAAGGGCTCGTCGAATCTTTTATTCTTAGATATGGAGTCAGTGGAACTATAGCATCTGATCAAGGTACCGAGTTTATAAATAAAGTTTTTAAAGATATGTGTAGTTTGTTAAAAATAGAACAACTACAGTCTACTGCTTACCATCATGAAAGCATTGGAGCGTTAGAGAATTCTCATAAAGTTTTAGGAGCTTATCTTAGGAGTTATGTATCGGAAAAACATACAGATTGGAGCAACTGGCTACCTTATTATGTTTTCTGTTACAACACTTCAGTACATTCAGAAACAGGGTATACACATTTTGAATTAGTATTTGGAAGACAATGTAATTTACCTTCCAATCTCACAAATAAAGTAGATCCAGTGTACAACTACGAAGACTACGTGATAGACTTAAAACACAAACTACAAATAGCTCATAAAGACGCTAGGGATACTTTAATAAGCAAGAAAATTAATAGGAAGACGAGGTACGACACAGATGTAAAAGCAAAGGCTTCAGATTTTAGCGTAGGAAGTCTAGTTTTGTTAAGGAATGAAAATAGAAAAAAGTTAGACCCAATCTATATTGGTCCATACGAAATACTATCTCAAAATGGGGTGAACTGCGATATTAAATATGAAAACAAAACAATGACAGTTCATAAAAATAGATTAAAACCTTTTTATATATATATGTTATTATTGTAAGATCGTTAGAATTAAGAGATTAAAATACAAAATATATGTACATGATTAAAAAAAAAAAAAAAAAAGTTATATAAGATATATAAGTAATTAACTATCATTTAATTGTATACATAATTTTTATTAACCCGGGTTAACTAGATAAAAACTATAAATACATTTAAATTAATTTACAAAAAAAAATATATATATATTGTAAGACAGAAAATTGTAAATACAAAAAAAAAATATCAAATAACAAACTAAGCAAGATCCCTTGATGTACAAGTTTCGCATAAAAAAGAAGGAATCATTCCATATTATTATTTCTCCTTTTTATCCGAGGAAGGGTGGTGTGAAGGGATCGCACCAGCGATCACTTAATTAATTGCCTCAAACCTCAAAACAATTAATAGAACATTCAACCTGCTTCGATGTTTAATATGCATATTCCCATCGCATTACATTTCATGCAGCTATAGCAAAACCAACGCACAAACAATACAACACTCATATTTCCGTTGGCACACTCAGTGCATTGTGCATATAGCTAATAATAAATGGTCATATAGTTCAACTGGCACCTTCAGTGCACAAGCTATATAATATGACACCAAATATACAACAACACTTTCAGTGATTGAAGAAAAACAAACATAATTAAGTGTCGCTGACTTATGGTAGTAAAATATGCATCATAAGCAAGCTAGCCCAAAACACTTCAAGTGCATGGCTATTATGCTGATGCTACATTTTATGGGAATTCTTATTGAATATCGAAGTATTGTTGAATACCAATACAGGCATTATTTTATTGACAAATTTTGTATAAAAAGAGAAGATTAAAATTAAAAGAGTCACTTCTTATTCTACATTCAAAGATTGTGTTTTACTTAATTTAGCAACTCGCTGGAGTCAAACCAATTTTTGATAGAATTATAGTGATATAGACGCCCTAAAGAGCTACTCGCTTTTGGGTCAAGGTTTACACGTCTATATTACTAAGACTAAAAAAATAATTACTACAAGCGTTATCCAGCCACAGACTTTGCACTATATTAGCATCATTCTTATTAATCAAATAAAGTCCTTTGACTTTTATAGCTTCTAATAGCACTTTCCCATTTTTACAAATACATGCATGTTTTCCTTCTATAACAATCTTACTGTGATTATCAGTTGCCTTTCTTGCGGAGATTAAATTGCTTCTTAATTCTGGAATTAAAAGTGTTCTGTAAAGAAAGATCGATTTTAAATTTTCATCAACTATTGTGTGGAGCTTCACAGTTCCTATTCCCTTGATGTTCGCAAACTTTTTGTTGGCTACCTGAACTAATCCAGACTAACTTGTGTCTAGGTCAATAAAGTCATCATCACCACAGCACATGTGTGAAGTGGCACCACTATCTATGTACCAATTTGTATGCTCATTAACCTCCAAATTATTAAACGAATTTTGGGTTGGCACACAATTACAGCGTTCAATGAGTTCAGACGCTACGAAACCTTCCTCATTTGCCTTTTCATTTTTGGCATAATGCAACCTTTCTTTATAAAGTTTGACACGACAATCTTTCTTCATATGCCCTTTTTTCCACAACGATGACAACTATACTGAAATGCATTTGACGTACCTGGTCTTTGACTATCCAGTTTTTTAGGATAGAATTTAACCTTTAGGGCTTCATCTCTTGTCTCACCATCTTGCTTTTTCCTTTTACTAACTTTCAACAAGCGTGCCCGCAGAACATCAATTTTTGGGAAATCAAAGGCAGCATCGAATGCAGCTTGAATGTCCTTGTAGGTAGGCTATCCAACAATAGTGCAGCCAACAAATTATCGTCCAGTTTAGCATCCATTTCAAGTAGGCGTGACACAACAGAATTAAATTGGATTAAATAATTTTCCATGCTTTCATTTTCATTCATTTTTATATAAACTAACTTACGGAATTCCTGGGCTTTAGTTCTAGTGTTTTGTCTATTGTAAGTAGTTTCAAGAAAATTCCAGATGTCCTTGGAAGTGGCGATCGATTTCACCAACGATACTTGGGCTGGTTCCATGCAGATTATTATCTCGCATCTGGCATCCTGATCTTTATTCTTCCATTCTTCCAATTCTGCTGACAATTGTCAACAGGCGATTTTTATGCAGAAGTGCTTTCATCTGAGGCTTCCGCGTTTCAAAATTTTAAAGTTTTCATTTTTATTGATTTTTATAATTAAAAAAAATAAACACGATCCTATAAATTACTCTAATACAATGGGTCTAGGCCCATAACCTGTTGAAATAGTGAAAGATTATTGAAAGAAAAGTCGATTATAAAAAGGGTTTATTTTAGGCAAGTTCTTTACACTACAATGGTTGAGATAAAAGTGAAGAATACAAGATAAAAGGAAGTAAAAAGAAAAAAAGTAAGAATTGACAGAAGCTTTACATTTGACAAACTTAATATTGTCTAAGCTGTTAACAAAATTGTATTGTAATGATATGATTCAGCAGACATAAAGAAAACTCAATAAACAATATTTTAACACTTTGTTTATTATGTGCTCTAAATCTTCAGCAATAATGGTTTTTTGTTTCGTTTCAAAACATTTTCGCTACCAGTGCTTCTAGATCACCAACACCGCTTAGATCGCAGTACGAAGAAGCAGATAAGGACCCAGTATGAACACTCGTATTTTAAACGATGTGGATCGGATGTGCCTGTCGGAGACCACTGGAGAGTGTAACATTCTTTGCCTTACTTTTGAATTTAAATTTTGAGTGGTTGACCTAGTAATAGCTCTTCTTTCTTCTTTAATTATAGTTCCTGATCAGCTGCAGGATGCGATCTTCATAATTTACCTCGTGTGCCATTTTAATTTATTCAGCAATCAACAACGAAAATACATACGAAAACAACAAAAAAGGGTTTGGTGGGTTTCAAAAAAAAATTATCTTAGCTAAGAGACCTAATTTCTTCGCTAATACAAAAAAGGTAAACTATTAAGAAAAACAACTAGTTGTAAAAAAAATGTTTTAATAAACCTTACGAGAGTGAAATTGTCAAAAAAATACGAAAATGAATAAGTAATGTAATGACGAAAAAAAGTAAACTTAACGAAAGTAGAATAAGAAAAATGAAAAAGATAAACTGAGAAACCTAATTTAAGATAAATAACTTAATCAAAAAAAAAAGCAAGTTTAACTTTAATGAAAACTGTACACTAAAAATAAATAAATAAATAAGTGAGATAACTAAAAACTACTGTAAACTATACAAATTTTAATATTGCAGCAGAAAAATTATTAAATAACCAAAAAGTTAAATAAATAACAAAAAAAAAAAAACAATGACGTATGTAATTATTAAAAGGAAACAAAACTGAACGAAAAAGATGATAAATAATTTCGAAAACAGGATTGTAAATAATCAATTTTCAAAATCTAGGAACAACATTTATCGACAACAATCTAAATGTTAATATTTAAAAACGTATTGTACTAAACTTGTATCTTATCCTAAAAAGTATATAGCTATAAATAATATAATTCTTGTTTCAACTCTCCCACAAACAAACAAAATTAACTGCAAACAACAAAACAAATGAATAAATAACTTAACAAATGAACTAAAATCATTGTTCAAGTTTTTTTAATAAATCTTTAAGTAATTTTTCTACTGAAAAACAACTTAGACCTTAAAAACTATAAATGAAAGTGTATAAATTTTCAAAAAGTATTCTTCAATTCCAGAATTTTATATAAACTAAAAAACTTAATTGAAATTTACTTCATATGGGTATATACGAATCAAACCACAATAAAGTTCTGATCAACACAAACGAAAACAATTAAAATAAACTAATTTTCAGCAAAAAATTATACAACGGAAAAAAGTATAATATAACCAGACTTAATGTTCTATTTAAATTTATTTATATTGTAGAAAAAAAAATTAAACCTGTAGGAAAAAATGTTTTTGTCAAACTACCAATATGAAATAAGAATATAAAACAAAGCAATTGTTTCAACAATGCATTAAATTGACATATAGAATTAACTTAATTAAAATTTGAATTAAAATACCCTATTGTGAATTATTATTAAATGGTATAAAAATCAAATAGCCCGCCCTATCGGCCATATTAATAATAAAATTTAAATTGAAAAGAAAAAGAAGAAAAAGAAACTGAAACAATACCGTAATAAAACGTTCATTCTACCAAGTAACCGCAACTCAACCACGTCTTTCATTTTAATCGAATATTTGCTAAAAGTTTAATTCCTTTTACAACTTTTAAAAGTAAATTTTAAGCTCAAAATAGAGCTAGTTTGTAAAAAACATTACAAATTTTCATGGCGCCCGAGCAGGGACAAATTATATTTAAAATAATTTATAAATTTTATTAAATTACGCGAAGTATTCACATATATATACATGTATATATATATAGTATATAAATATATTCGCGTCTCTTATTAAAAAATTAAAGCTAATTAAAATCGGTAGAATCAATCAAATCGTGCGTGAGTGCTTAAAACACAAACAAAAAAGACAATAAAAATAATCGACCGAAAAACCACCCTCATTTTAAAACCAAGAAGCAGCAATCGTCGATCGTTGACGACATCCCCATCGAAGCACCAAAGCTCCATAGTCATCCACATATTCAATGCACTAAAATTGCATTTGCGAAGACTGCAAGAGGGAAGTGACGTCCAAAGTAGACGATCAAAAACACTCTAGTAAAGATATAAATCCTTCGTACGTATTACCCTCCAAAACCCATTTGTTTACATTGTAATGTGGACGAATTCAACGAGAAAAAATGACGTGTTTTCACGCATACATAAACACACTTACTGAGTTTTTTGGGGAAATTTAATAAATTAGAGGAGAAATTACCCGCACACTATGAAAAAGTTTATGAGGCTGATTTCCGGTTTAGCTTGTACGCAAACCAAGATGTCTACCGAGCATTTATATCTTTATATAGTGTGTTTTTGTAGACGATACTTCTAATCAAGAAGTATTCACAAAAATTGAAAGTGCTAAATAATTTAATTTTAAGATTTGATTTTATTTTAATCGATTTACAAATTTTGATTTCTATTTGAATCAATTCAAAGTTGCACCCACTTTCAATCTTTGTCACTTTTCAATATAAAACAACAAATATATACATATATTGTGGTGAATAAAACAAACAACAACTTGGTGATTTTAAATTGCATTTTATTAAAATTTTATTTGTGTTTATAATTAAATAAATGAGTTTAAACTAATAATTCACAAAACAATTAATATATATAAAAAAAAATTAAATTTGTTCTCGTTCTTATCGCTGAATCTACCGCGCCGCCGCTGTCATCACTTTATCCATCCACTGGCTTACGAAGGTGTAAAATTATTTTTTCTCGAACGAAATTCACTTTTACTTAATTAAATTACACATTAACTTACTTAATTAAATTAATAAAACTCAATTAAATTGATTAAAAAATTAAAAAGAAAGTGAATTTAATTCCGATTTCGCGAAAAGAAGTTTGTTTACATTTTTTTAAAAACCGAGTTGACACTTGAATGACATTTTTTTCTCATTCTCTCTTTCGTTCACTCTCATTAAGTTTCATTTGTCACTTGTGGTGGTCGTAGCCAGCGAAGAAAAATTATCTTTGGATACAGTGTGATTCAGCAAATAATTAAAAGTTAATTTTTTTTTGTTTTTTTTTTCGTTTCGATATTTAATGCAATCAGTAGATTGTGAATAATAAACACTATTAATTGAAGTTAATTAACTTTATTTGCACATTTACGGTGATAATAAATTAAATTTTCATCGAAATTTTTGTATGAAAATAAACTAATTTTTCGAATAATTCCGATAATTTAAAATTACTACCAGTGCAATTTGAATAAGTTTGGATAAACTTATTCCAAAAAATAAATTAATTTTTGTTCATTTTTTAAAATTATTCTTGATTGAGTGAATAAGGTTAAAGAAAAGGCAAACTTGTCCATCTACTGATGCAAGCCTTGAACAATTAAAACATCAGTGTTTGGTAATTAAAAACAACATTATTCGTATTAAAACGGGATTAGAACAAAAAACTTTATTGTTTAACCCAATTGAACTGGAATGTCGGTTGGATATATTAAATTCATACATTGATGAAATTATGAAATGTCAATCGGAAATTGAGTCAGTTGATCATAGTGATATGGTCCGCGGTGAAATAGAAGACGTTTGTGTAGGTGCAAAGTCCCTACTTATGTCGCATACAAACAAAAGACGTCAATCTAATGCTGTTGATTATTCCTTCAGCAATCCTCTTCATTCCCGACTTCCGAAAATGTCTCTTCCGAAATTCAGCGGTAAATATTCGGAATACAAAAATTTTATTAGTCTTTTCGAAAACTTGGTTGATAATGATCCGATGCTTCCGGATATCGAAAAATTCAATCACCTTATTTCATGTTTGTCAGGTGAAGCCTTAGGAACAGTTAAAGCTTTACAAATTACAGAATTATCCTAATACTACGTTTCCACCGGGCACTAAATCGAGATTTAGCTAGATTTGTCACAAATCTTGAAATCTCACAGATTTACAATAGAAATTTTAATCTCCTCAAATGAAGATTTCAAATAAAACTCATTAAAATCTACTTGGAAACATTAGTTTGTCAAATCAAACAAACTTTTGTTTCGGAGAATAATTGTTGAACCGACAATAAACAATAAACAAATCAAAAACGAAAACGAAAGAAATCAAAAATGAAACAAAATGTAAGTATACAAAAATAATAAATACGTAGGTACAAGAATAAAATAAAACTAATTACGATTGGTTGTTATGACAACGTCACATTAATCTCCTTTTCTTTGGTGGAAACAATTCACGATTTATTTTAAATCATTTGCCTTAAATCTCGGATTATTTTTTGGTGAAAACGTACTATAAGGCACGTGCGAGTTTAAAGAAAGTTTACGATAATAAATTTTAAATTGCTTTATATTTTTTGACAATGTTTCAACGCATTTCGAATACTTCTATTGCAAATCTAATGAACATTACATAACTAAATGTCAAACATTCGCTGCACTGCCTGTATTACAAAGACTCGAATACACTAAAGGTGTTCCAATTTGCATTAACTGCCTTCGAAAAGGACATTCAGTTTCAAAATGCAAATGCAGTGTATGTAATCGTTCGCATCATACGTTGTTACTTCAATATGAAACAACTTTTAATGGTACATCGTCAACCCAAGCTCCCACAAGTTTTCAAGCTATGCATGCCTCGGTTCTAACTGACCAAGTAATTCTTGCTACTGCTGTAGTACAAATAAAGGGCATTACTGGTGAATACATGCCAGCTCGAGTAGTGCTTGATTCGGGTTCGCAGATAAACTTCATAACTGAAGAGCTTGCGCAAAGGTTAAAGATTGGCAAAGAGTAAAAGTCTCTTAATTTACTTGGTATTGGTAAAGCAAGTACCACAGTTGATAAAAAGTTAACGGCAGATCTGTTTTCGAAATTGCTCAGGTTTTCGCACTCATAAATATGCCATTACGGCTGATATTGCGAAAATGTACCGGCAAGTTCTCATTGCTGAAGAGCATTCGATTTACCAGCTCATTGTGTGGAGGCAGAATCCCTCTCAACCATTACAATATTTTCGCCTTAACAAAAGATAAATTTTCTTTCAATCTGGAAGATACTATAAATGATCTGAGAGCCACCAAACGAAATATTCTTTCAGTTTCTGCTCGTCTGTTTGACCCTCTTGGTCTACTATACCCCATCGTTACCAAAGCAAAAATCTTATTGCAAGAGCTTTGGATTGCAAAACTTGATTGGGATGAGTCAATTCCATTGCGCCTTGATACTTGTTGGCAAAACTTCAAAGCAAACCTTTCTCAGCTCTCCGAGATAAAAATACCAAGGTTTGTCGAAACCCATTCGAAGTCAAAAATTCAAATTCATGGGTTCGCCGATGCATCGATGAGAGCTTATGGATGGTGCATTTATATCCGAAGTCAAAGCACGGCAGGTATCAAGTCGACGCTATTAACTGCAAAGTCCAAAGTGGCCCCTTTAAAAACTAAATCGCTTCCGCGATTAGAACTTTGCGCAGCGCATACTCTTTCTAAATTATGGTTAAGAGTATCGGCAATGTTGAATCTTGACGTTGACCAAATTGTTTTTTGGACCGACTCTGAAATAACGTTGCATTGGATAAAAACCCATCCAACTTCACTTACAACTTTTGTAGCAAATAGAGTTTCAGAAATCCAAGAGTGGACAAATAATGTATCATGGAAACATGTCCCAACAAATCAAAATCCAGCAGACATTGTGTCTAGAGGATGTAACGTCGACGAGCTCAATAGTTTAATATGGTTTAATGGACCGCCATTCTTACTAGAAGACCCAAAATTAAGGCCAGTCAATTCGCATTTCGAGTTGTCTCCAGAGAATGAAGCTTTAGAAAAGCGAAAATCAAATGTTACTCTTGTTGCAGTTGAAAATTGCCGTACGAAACTCATGAAGCTTATTGAATAAGAAACGTCGTATATAGATTTAGTGACAACATTTGTACGTGTAATGCGTTTTTTGCAATTTTAAAAGATAAGACAAAGGTGTTTGAAGAACCACCCACGGCAGAAGAGTTGCATTTAGCATTCCTGAAAATCGTTGAAATTGTTCAAAACAACGAATTTTCCGAGGAGAATCAAAAACTAAAAAGAAAAGTAACATTGTCAAATCATATTCAAAACACTTAATCCATTCTTACATGAGCTCAATAATAGCAATTGTACACATTCGCTTATTCGAGTAGGTGGGCGTCTTTTGCACGCACCAATTGAATACGATGCCAAGTTTCCATTACCATTGATAAAAATTCGCAATTTATAAAAGTGTACTTAACGCATTTGCATAGAAAAAATTGCCATGCTGGAGCTCAAGCAATGGTGGCATTGCTTCGCCAAAAAATTTGGATAATAAACGCCAAAGAAGCATGTCAAAAAGTTGTACGAAATTGCGTACAGTGCTTTAGGTATAAACCAAAGTTGCTTCAACACAAAGACCCTTTTTAATATGTGGCGTAGATTTTTGTGGCCCTGTATATATCTCTTTAAAAATTCTTGGTCGGCCAACGTACAAAACGTACATAGTTGCTTTTGTTTCACCTCCAAAGCTGTACATTTTGAATAAGCTACTAATCTTTCTTACGAATGTTTTATTGTTGCTCTCAAAAGGTTTATTGGTCGAAGAGGAATTCTAAAGACGATTCACTGCGACAACGGGACGAACATCGTGGGAGCCCAGAGGATCTTGAAAGAGGTTGAAGAAGAGTTCGAGCGAGGGAAGAAAGCCATTCACCAGTACGCAGCAGAAGAAGGGTTCAGTATCGCCTTCATACCCCCAAGGGCCCCCACCTTCGGAGGTTTGTGAGAGGCGGCAGTGAAAGCGGCGAAAACGCTGTTGCACCGTACCGTAGGAAACGCACTCCTAACAGCAGAAGAGCTGCTTACCGTGCTAATCGAGGTCAAGGCAATCCTCAATTCAAAGAACAATCGCTCCATTAAGCGCGGACCCCAACGGTGGAGAAGCTCTAACGCCAGCGCACTTGTTAATAGACAGTCCATTGCGGTCACTTCCCCCAGAGAATGTCCTGGAACAGCAGATGGCTTGCTTGAGAAGATGGCAGCTTCTATTATGGCTCAAGCAGCAGTTCTGACAGAAGTGGTCAAAAGCGTATCTGCTTGGCCTTCAGGTTGTTCGGTCCAAGTGGATCAACGAGCAACCCAATCTCATCGTGGGAAAGCTCGTTCTCATTCACGAGGACCACACTCCTCTACAACAATGGGCAATGGGCAGAGCCGCGGCGGTCATCGAAGGGCAGGACGGAAAGGTCAGGGTCGCCGATATCAAAACACGAAAGGGAATACTCAGACGTCCGATCGTTAAACTGGTCCTACTCCCAGAAGAAGAATTTTGAAGACCTGCAGGCTTTCAACGCGGCCGGTGTTTCGACAATGCATTAAAATGAAATATAAAATTAACTTAATTAAAATTCGAATTAAAATACCCTATTGTGAATTATTATTAAATGGTATAAAATTCAAATAGCCCTACCTATCGGCCATATTAATAATAAAATTTAAATTGAAAAGAAAAAGAAACTGAAACAATACCGAAATAAAACGTTCATTCTACCAAGTAACCGCAACTCAACCACGTCTTTCATTTTAATCGAATATTTGCTAAAAGTTTAATTTCTTTTAAAACTTTAAAAAGTAAATTTTAAACTCAAAATAGAGCTAGTTTGTAAAAAACATTACAAATTTTCAGCAATTACAAAAAAATAAATAACAGCCAAAGTTAGAAAAGTTTAGATTAAGATTTGTATTGTATTTGTATTATGTGTTTATTAAATTGTAAGTAGAAACGTACTTTCAGGTTTAGGGTTTTCGATTTCATGAAAATTCGGACATACTATAGGCGCATCAGGACACTGCGGATGTTGGGCAGTAAGAACATAACCCACCCTACCTTTAGGTATCCGCGGCAATTGTTGGACAACCCCAAGATTATTGGTCGATGATCGGGTTCAAGTCATCTTAGATCCATGTCCACTCTGAATCCCTCGACATCCCAAAAACAAAATACTCAGCACTACATTGTTTCGCTGGTGCGAAACAACAACAGCCGAAAAACTATCTTCTTCCTTTTTGTAGGCGTTTTGCAGAAGTTTATTCACATAATTATGTTGCAGGTATAATAATCGATTAAGATCATTAAACTATAAGGTAAAACAAAATATTAATAAGTGTGTCCAAGATGGAAATGGACACACTTAGGCCAGTTTAATGGCCCATGGTGATACCACATGAATCTTGAGGCGTCTTCCTAAGCTCAATGGAACCATTTTGAGTTCCATACGAAACGTCTGAGTCTGATTATATTGATATGATTTAGATCGTTTAGATCGTTAAAGAAGAATTTTCCAAGTCAATTCTTGCATTTTTGACGTAGAACAGGGCATGTGCAGAGATGATGAAGAATTGTTTCTTCTGCAAAAGTCATGTGGCGTACTTTCCTATTAGACCGTGTCCAGTTATGACACCTATTTTCGAGCATATATGTGATCTACTTAGAAAAAGAAAGCTCCTTGAACGTTTTAAATCCAGTGTTGACCAGATGTTTTTTGTGACTTGACACGCGGTAATGTTTTTTCACCTGGTGCCTGCCCTCCTTACAGCGTCTTGTATTAGCAACAGTTTACAAGTAGTGATTGGTATGCCAGTAAGAGCCAAACGTGGAAGGATGGGCTGTACTGTACCGTTCCTGCAAGTTCATCTTCCTTACAGTTAACTGGAATATCTCTCCAGCAAAGGTGAATATTAAACTGTTGTGCCATCTCCATTAGAGGTGATCGACAGTTATGGACTGTTATAGAGTTTGTAGAGACAGAGTTCAGAGATTTGATAGCGCCCTGGCTATCTGAGAAAATACCGATAACAGATGTTGATATCACTTTTTCTTTAAGCCAAAAGTTCCGCTTGGAACACGCTACAATGATTGAGAAGGCGGAATGAGATACTTCATTTCAGTCGTTCAGAGTACACACCTCCACCAAGATTGACTCATCCTCCAAGAATGTTCTAACATCCCAAAAAGATATGGGAGGTAGAGAAATATGGAAATTTCTATCGAATTGTAGTTGTTGCACGGTGTAGTCTGTGTGCTTTAGAATTAATTCTAAATACCTAAGAGTTGTTATTCCACTTCGAAAAAGCCTTTAGGCAAATAGCAGAGCTTGCAGCTATTTGTTTGCTAAATATGTCAAGAGGTGTTAGGTAGAGTAAGGTGTCCAGTGCCGCAGATAGGGTCGTGCGAAGGGATCCGCTTATACATAGGCAAGCTGAACATTGGACTTTATTTGATTTGTCGTGGTTTAAAGCTTTTTCTAAAGCAGTCCATCATACTGCTACACCGTACATTAAAATCGGTCTGATTACCGATATGTATAGCCACTGCGTGATTCTGTGTTGTAAACCCCATTTATTACCTATAGCTTCTTTGCAAGAAAAGAGAGCTACAGTAGCTTTTTTGACTCTTTCCTGTACGTTGTGTTTCCAATTTAGTTTTTTGTCTAAGACAAGACCTAATTGTTTAGCCTAGTCTGAAAATTTTAATTGGATTCCTTTAAAATACGGAGGGTTGACAAATGGAATTTTGTATCTCCTCGAAAATAAGTCCAGATCGATTTTGTGTGGGTTAACACCCAGACCACACCGGTCAGCCAAAATCATTGTTGCCCAGTTTTAGTTAATTATTCTGCTAGTACACATTAAATGAATTAACTCCCGAAGCGAACCCTCTACATTTAGAGATGTTAGTGCAGATGTGTCCACGTTGTTAAAGGCACCTTCGATGTCAAGGAAAGCAACTATAGTGAACTCTTTATGTTGGAGGGAATATTCGACGGTGCGTACTAAATTGTGTAACGCTGTTTTCATCGATTTATCTTTACAGTAGACATGTTGAGACGAAGACTTCTTGTAGATTCTTAGGAATTTTTTGCAATAATCCCATTAAGAGGCTTGTCTTGCTGCTTTGGCCCGTTTGAAAAGTTTCCTGCATTCTTTCCTGACCAAGTCAAGCTCTAAGGCCTACCACTGTGGTTTTCTCTTTCCACTTATGTGTTTAAGTGGACAAGCAATTTCTAGCGATCTTTTTATAGCTGAGGTAAGGTCATTGACTTTGTTGTCAAGTTCATTAGCGTTAGAGGAAGGACTAGATAGTCTAGGTTCTAGTTAACTCTGTAATGAGTTCCTGTATGAAGCCCGGTTAGATTTCAGATAATTTCAAAAAGCCAATAGACTCGGGTTATCATCGCATTTATACTGAACTGGATATATCCATGATCAGAGAACGAGTGTTCTTTGGATACTTTCCAGTCCAAGATCATATGGTGAATAGTATTTGAGACAAGCGTTTTTTCTAAGACTCCTTGTCAAGTTTTAGTTATGAAGGCTGGTTCATTTCTAATATTACTTACTAAGAGGTTAGTACCAAGAATACTATCAAAAACAGGCCGACCTTTGTCGTTGATATTTGTGCTACCCCCTACAGTATGATGATCGTTAACATCGCTCCAATTAATTAGGTGGATCCTTTGCCTTTCCGCTTCAGGGACGACTTTCTCCAGGGTGTTTCCAGGGAGATGGCCAAGGACATTACCAAGATTCACCGACAATAGCCAGAAACTTCTTTTCGTTGCTTCTAGCCTAGCTACGGTGGTATATTTGTCACTGAAATGTAGGAGTAAAAATACATTAATGCTACGTTTCACAAGTATGCAAGATCAAGGTTCACCTTTATCTGTCACACACAGTGTGTAGTACCCAGGAGTCCTGAGTCCTTGAACAACGGATCCTACAATCCATGGCTCTTGGATCAGGAGCCAAACGGAGAAGAAGTGAAGCTGAGGCCTTTATGAAGTGTTGGAGATTAATCTGTACTAACTGCAGCATTTTGGCTACAATTAGGTAGATCAACCTTCACCACGGTTTTGCTCTGATCCTCTGAGTCTGAGGATGAACCCAAGAATTCGTAATCGCTCAAAAGGATCATGTTAAGGTCGTCCTCAGTCTCCATTAAGGATGGAATGTCTACGACTTTGGTAGAGGGTGGAGTCACGATTGGAGAGGACACCAATTGTGAATTCACCTTCGGTTGTTGTAGGAGGCCCGCTAACCGCGATATCCTCAACTTTTGTTGTAAATTCAAATTTTAATGGATTCGAAACTATATATATATATTGTTCTATGCCATGCCCAGTCCTGAAGATATATCGGTCTAATCGTTCTTTTCATTTTTGTTTTTTGTTTTGTTTTTGTACATCTTTGGTCCCACGAGATGCGAAGAAAAGAGGTCCATCTGCATAGAGATTTCCATGTACAGATAAGGCTAGTTAATCTGGAGGTCGCCAGGTATGCGGATACTCCGTTAGAAACTGAGCTATTTTTTGATTTGGGTTCAAATCTAGGCTGTTCATCGGCCCGGGTCGTTTCGGTAGTTGGTGAAATAAACGTTGGCTTGTATGCCTTGTTTATGTAGGAGGGGGTGATGATTGAGGAAAGGTAGAAGATATGAACGTCCTTAAGTTTCAAGACTCAGCCGTATTATCAAATGACTTGCAGAAGCTGTATAGACGAGGAAAAGAAGGAAACAGTTCTTCATCTTCTCTGTACATGCCCTGCCATAGCTCAAAAACTCTAGAATTACCTAGGAGAATTCTTCTTTAAATATCTTAACGATCTTAATCATATCAGCATAATCAGCCTTTCAAGTTTTGTAAGAGATTTAAAATGGTTCCATTGAGCGTAGGAGGAAGCTTCAAGATTCAGGTGGTCAAGGGCCATTAAACTGGCCTAAGTGTGTTCGTTTCCATCATGAACAGCTACTACAACCAAACCTTACCTTCAGGACTCATCTGGAGAAAGTTCCGTAGAATCATCGATCTTATTCAGCTTTTACAACTCGAAAAGTTCGACGTTCAAGTAGAAGAATTTTTAATTTACTTTATAAAAACAATTTTTTATGTTGAGTATTATCGAAATGAATATTATAAAAATAATCCATCTGTTAACCCTAGAAAGATAATCTACGTCTGCGGGACGTATGGCGCGGGGAAAAAGTGTTATATCTTTTGAATTATAAGCCGTATAAAACTTATGTTTTTTATATTTGCTCAGGACTAAGTCAGAGCTTGCATGGTGCATCCTAAAGAAGATGCATTAGGGCCAGTAATGACTATGTTATACGTCTGGGAGACGTATGATTATCTTTTATGAAACTTTTGTGCACTGAACAAAAGTATATGGGGAAAAAAATATTTTTTCTCAAAAATTACTAAAACTATTTTTTATAGTTAGCTTACCCCTCAATGAACTAATTTACCAAATATTAAGACTCAAAGTCAATTTAAAGGTTTCTTTAAAAAATAAAGAATTTTGTTCGTTCTGTTTTCAAAGGTGGTTCAGGTTTTTTATAAATTTTGCTCAAATTTTACTTCTTTTGTACTTAATTATTGATTCATTTTACTTAAAATAACAAAAATAAAATGAATTAAAATACGAAATAATGATGAAAAATCAATTGTCATCTTTAAACGCGCTTAATAAATGCCATACGTCTCTCAGACGTATGGCACTTCACGCACTAAAAAATGTGATTATCTTTCTAGGGTTAATGTGGGTTTGGCTTGGTCATGTTAATGTGGTTTTGGCTTGGTCATGTTTTGGCGGCCAAATTTAAACCGAGTCCATATGGCTTGGAGCCAACTATCTCTATTGTGTATGGATAGATAATAATTAATTGGAAATGTACAAAAGTGCAAAACAATACTTCTAAAAGAACCAAACACACATATTTTCTTCTTTATAACCTAAAATATTTAGGTGCAAACTTTGCATTTTTTTCAGCTGTAGTTACTTTTGTTTTTGTACTGTCGTTGTTGTTTTATACTGTTGTATGTTATTTTATATTTTATTCTGAATAAAATTTTATAAAATAAGGAATTATAATATATTTTATCTAGGACGTACTTCATCCAAAATTCATATGAAATTTATCCAATCCAAATTTATGAAATCCTGCTCTTGCGTAACGGGTTCGAATCTCAATACCCTCCCCTAAAGCATTTTTCACATGAGCACGACCAACGAATATTCGTCGGTTTTGCCATTTTTTTCACATGAGAGTTTTAATTGTTTTTTTTTTTTTTTACATTTCAGAATTTCAGAAAGTAGTTAGCTTATAGCAAGCTTCAAACTACGATCAGGGGCTCATCATAAGTGCATATTTTAGTTGTTAGTAAGATAATAATACAATTAAAGCCTAACACACGCATAAAATACAAAACATAATTAACATTTAACATAAATTAATATACATAGAACAACAAGAGATAAAATCAAGACGTTTATGATAGTGGAATACTGGTTCTCAACAATGATTTTATTCCTACCTTATTTAAATTTAAAAATATCGATGAACAGTTTTTTGTGGACGCCTGGTCAGGAACCGCATCCTCAATGCTAAAATAAGAAAATAAAAGAATAATTTAATAATATCAAAATAAATTTCGTTCCTACCCAAATATTGAATGTGGTTTTGTAAGTGTAATACCAAGTAATGCATCTGTCACTTTCCTCATTGTTGGTCTTCATGGAAACTCTTCATACCTCAGTGCAGAAATTCAATGGGAAAGCGTTCGGGAGTAGATCTGGGTTTTGTGTATTGTCGTTTAAGTTGGTTGAATCGTTAAGTTGCATGTGAATGAAACTTTGTTTTATGTCCATGTTTAGTTTTCATTACTGACGGTTAATACATGTCATTGCGTTGGTTATGTGATTTTTATTCGTATGTTTTGTTGTAACTTTGTTATTATGTGCTTGGATTTTTTGCAGTGTTCTGGTCTCATGTGGTTCTGTGTTACATGTCTCCCTGATTTCGACCGTGAAACACACCCTTCGTTCTTGGGACACAGATACCCCTATTCTGTTAGAAGTGTACTAATACCTGCGTGGTCTCCCCCTATTTGAGTGTGATAAAGCTGGTTGAGGTATAAACTGTGTGTATAGGTGGATAGGATAATGTGTTCCTGTTAGAGGTCCGTATACTTTTTTTTGCCTGTATTGGTTTGATGGTAACTTCAGCTCACCTTCATTTGGCCGGTTACCACATAGTAGGGTGGAGGTGTATATAGAAGTGAAGATCCTGTGCTGGGCAGAATCTAAAAAGCCGAAAAACGAACAAATAAGCTAAGAACAGAAAAAGGTGGTGAGAGTCTCAAAATGTTTTAAGTCTAGAAAGTAATTTATTGTTTTTATTTTTTTGTATGTTTAATTCTCGGCGGCCCGAATTAATTCGCGAATCGCGGACCGCCGCCTTAATAAAAATTGAATTGGAAGAAAATTTGAATTTTGAAAGAGACAAATAAATTAAAGATTAAAAGAAAGAAAATTTTGAAAAGAAAAGGAAAAGAAATACCGGAATTTAAATAAAATTTTAAAAAAATTATAGAGCGTGCGAAGGGGAAGAGAAAACGGTCACCCATATTACCTCTAAATCTTATCGATTCTTGTACGTACTTAGCGTCTTGAAGAATTTGTGTTTGTGATTGTAGTATATTTAAGTTTTTTTTTGCAATTTTTAGTTTTAAAAGTTAATTAATTAATTAATATTGATTCAAAGGCGTGGAAGTGTTTTATTCTTTAGTCCATTTCCATAATAATTTTTGTTTGCTTGTGAGGTGCGAAAAAAAACGGTTGGTGGAAGCGTCGCGTCCGTTTCGATAGATTTTTTTATATAGGGTCCTAAAAGATACCTCCATAGAGCTCTCTAGGTTTAAGGAATTAGGGCTTCGTCGGTCGAACGATTCTGTAGTACCTGCAAAAAGGTACATCTACGCATAGGTAGAAAGTAGTGCTTACGCTCTACTACCGACCGTGTTTTTTTTGTTACCATTTTGTTTCCTACTTTTCTTGATTTTTTTTTTGTTGTAATAAGGAAAATCTTTGACTAATTTTTGGTTATTATGTAAATAAAACTTCCGACAGAAACGCCGATAAACAAATAAAAAGATTTTTTATGTTTCGAACAAGCAAAACAATGAGAGCTTAAGTTTCTTTTCAGGGGTGCCAGGGGTAGCGGAGTGGGCGTGAAACTACGATGACCTGAAACCGAACGCCGACCAACAATATTGGGACTATCCAATACTGGCTGCGGATACCTAAAGATAGAGTGGGTGATTGCCTCACTGCACGAACATCCATAGTGCCAATTGTCTGTCCGTTTATGTTTCCTTCCTTTTCCTCATTCCTGGGCCTGATTTATGTTTTTGATTTATGTTTTTGTCTGCAGGCGAGGTTGAGTTTCGGGACAAGATCCCCCACCGTCCGACGAGCTGACGCGGTGCACCGCAAGCAGGCCGCGTCCACGGAGCTCAACAATACCACCTTACCTTTTCCAAATCTTTCTATCTCTATTTCCTACCTCATCTTAATCCTACCCACCACCAACCTACCAACTCTTTTTTAAGTAAAAGCTATCGTCTGGCATTTTAAAAGGTTGAGGGCAAGGTTATTTTTCAGACACCAAAATGTGAAACTATCTATGTCTGTTTGTAAAAGGATACGATCATGGGTGAACTTTATAATCATAAAAATTTTCAAGTCATCAGCAAAAATGAGAACTTCACTTGAGCATAGACATGACGAAAAGTCGTTAATAGACATAATGAACAGAAAAGGGACAAGATGGCTTCCCTGGGGAACACCAAATTGAGCAACAAAAGGTTTTGAAAGATAATTTCTAAATTTTACCTCATAGGATCTGTTTTCAATTTAAATAAAATAATTCCGTAGCTAAGTTGGTCAAAAGCTTTAGAAAAGTCAGTGTATACACAGTCAACTTCATAACCTTGTTATTAAGCGTTTGAACATATGTTTGTTTGAATGTGAGGAGATTAGTAACGGTTGACCTTTTTTCACAAAACCATGTTGCTCTTCGCAAATGAGATTTTTACTAAAAAATGCTACACTTTCACAAACAACTTGTATAAACAATTTAAAAACGCAAGAAAGCTTTGCAATGGGCCTGTAGTTTGTTATATCCGCTTCGTTACCTTTCTTGAAAATTGGTATTAAAAATGACTTCTTCCATATACTGGGAAATTTGCCTGTTTTTAGAGAAAGTTTAAACAAGAACGTAAGGGGTTCAACTAAAGCATTACTACACTTTTTTTGTACTATGGTGGGAATACCATCGGGACCGGCTGAGCAGTCATCATTCAACGCAGACAAAAGACCAAGGACAGTACTCTGTAGCACAGAGATGTGACAACAGCTAGTTTGCGAAAAGGAGTGAAGATTATGAAAATATACTTCATCAATTTCTTGAGGGCTATTAACAAATGATTGGCGGAAATTGTTTGCGAAAGTGTTACAGATATCAACAGTTTTATCTATCGAAAGGTTCTTGTAAGTGAAGTTAACAAAATTCCAAAATTTTTTAGGATTCTTTTTCAAAGAGGTGCCCATATCAGTAACATAACAAGCGTATAAAAAATGAGAAAGGGACTTAAAGTCAATAAATAATTCAACATAAATAGAGAAGTTGTTTGGAGACAGAAATTTGAGATAAGTTTTCCATGCCTTATTTCTTTTGTTACGAAGTAAACGCAATTGTTTCGTGTAGCAAGGTTGGTTAAAATTATCATTTCTTGATTTCTTAAAAGAGAGATTTTTTTCTAAACAATTAGTAAGGATCCTATAAATAATTTAACCTGCTTCTTGAATATTAGAAAACAACTGGAAATTAGCTCTCCTTAAATCAAAATTATATAAGCAATCAAAAGAATTACTGTGTTCAGTAAGGTGATTACTTAAGTCAAGAAAAATGTCCAAGGGGGGGTGATATTTATCAATTTTAGTAATTCCTGATCTAGGTTCTAGAACAAGAGTACTAAATCGAGAATTCGATTTTTTGAGTTTTTAATACAGCTTGTTTGCTGTAAGTCAGTAAGAAGGATTTTATCGAGAAAAGATAGTTCCAACTGTGAAGAAGAGAGTGAGGCTTCAAGGCAAGATTCGTCTTCTGATTGAGTCCAACCAATGTGTGGTAAATTAAAATTACCTAGAAGTAAAATACTGGTGGACAAACTGATAACAAAGTCTAAAGAAGTATTCACATGAGCTCGACCAACGAACGACGAATGAATTACAAAATATTAGTTTATATACATTTAAAGACATATTTCCACACAAATTCTTAACAAAACTATAGCAATATAGTCTCTATTTGATTTATGATACATACTTTTACTTTTCATTATCATATATTAATAAATTTAAGAAAACAAATTTATTCGTCGCGAAAAAAATTTAGGTTGATACGAACTGTCAAACTTAATTCGCGTTCCACATTATCCACACTCGCAACGAATAAAATAATTGCTCGTACTTAACCTAAAAGATTCATTCTGGTTTTGGTTTCGATGGTGAATGGTGTTCTGCTGTGCTTCTTGAAAAAAAATATGGATAAAAAGGTAAAGAAAATTTGATTGATAATAAAAGAAGGAACAAATTCGGACATACATTGGAAATGTTTTGAATGCAGATGATAATTAAAAAAAATATTGCAATGAATATTTCATGCGCTAAAGTAAACATTTTTTATTTCGGTAACAACGTGCAAAGATAGATGGAAGAATTTGAGAGATACATTCTCGAAACATTATAAAAAAGAAAAAAATGTGCCGAGTGGGTCGCAGGCATATGCGAAGAAGCCATGGCCGTATTTTGAAATAATGAAGTCGAACATCGAAGTGCCAAGGTAATTTTAAAATAGCTTTTCTTGAATGTTTTTAGTTAATGTTTGTGAGTCTTTGTTTTCTAGAACTGTCGGGAATATGGCACTAGGAAAAGAAAACACTTTCCAATTGCAGGATGATACCGAGGACTCATTCCCTACGGTTTCGTGCTGGTTTTCACCACCAGCAAGAAAGAGAAAAAAGGAGTCTGATACCGAAAAGGTTTTGGCGGCATTGACTCAAATCAATGAGCCAGAGTCAACTCCGTTGGAGACATTTTTTTTGTCACTCGCACAGCGTGCCAGTTCTTGGACCCGGCGGAAGCAATCAAAACTTGAGCCGCAGACATTGAATGTCTTTCATCAAATTGAATTTAAAGATGACTAAAATTTTTAATGTGATATATTTTACTTTTGTTTGTTTTTTTATTAGTTTTTAGTTTTATGAAGTGTACATTTTTTTTAGTGCAGGAAGCATATTTTTATTTCTATTTATTTTTATTTCAAATTAGTTGTAAGTTTTTTTAAAATATAAAGACTAAAATTTTAAAACTGATTTTATTTTACTTTTGCTCGTTTTTTTATTAGTTTTTAGTTTTATGAAGCATATTTTTATTTCTGTTTATTTTTATTTCAAATTAGTCCTAAGATTTATTTAAATTAAGGAGTATATTTTTTATTTATGTTTTGTAAATATAGAAGAGGCACAAGTTAATTAAATTAAAATTAATTCTTTTTGGTAAAATGAATAACGTCTTTTAACTAATATTGTTTCATTAAACCATATCGTATTGAAAGCTAACACTTCCTTCCTCCAAGCACCAGTTAGCAAACTTTCCTCGAACATCACATCCTGAAGCCAGTGTTGACGTTAAAATCGAATCTTCTGAATCTTGATAGGATTTTCTTGTTCAAACATATTTCTATGTTTTTTTTTGTGTGAGGAAATTGTGGAAGATGCAACAGCTTAGAATTATTCGATGACCTGATTCTTTGCCAACTTCCAACCGTTTCAGGAGAATTCTGCAAGTATGGGTCATGATGCCAAACGCATTTGCAACCACTCTCCTAGCTCTGGATAATCCAGGAAAAGGTCTCAAGATTGTTGACTTCAGTGCAAAGCCTTTATCTCCAATGATAACATAGGGTAATTTTGTGGTTGTTCCAGGAAGAGGTGAATCCTCTGGAATATTCAGTTCTGTAGGATTATTGAGCCAAACATTGCCAAAAGGACTGCAACTGAAAACTGTCGAATCCGCGTTACCGCCATAAGCTAATATGTCAACCATTAAAAATCTATATTTTGCATCCACAACTGCCATCAGGTTGTACGAAAATGTTTTTTTATAATTGAAATAAAAACTTCCACTTTTCTCTGGAGCAAACGTTAAAACATGTTTGCTGTCTACAGCACCTAGGCAATTCGGAAAGTTCCAGCGCTCAAAAAATTCTAATGAAATTTGTTTCCAATCGTCTTTTGAAAGTGAACTGGGTATGCTGATTTCTAAGCAATTGGCGTTGATAGCCTTAAGGGTAGTATCTATTGCTTTTTTTACGGTTTACACTCCCATTCGAAATCTGTAGGCAAGGTCGACAAAGCTTGCAATAGTAGCTAAGAATCTGGAAACAATATAATCTTTAACAAATTTGAAACAACTTTATATTGTACAAGGACAATAGCTCTTACCTTAAAGTAATTACTAACTTTTCCTTGGCGCAAATAATGTCGTTTCTAAAGCTAGTAAGTTTCGCAACCAAGTTGTTCTTTACCAAGCTCAAAATGTAGTCAAATGTTTCCTTTGACATCCTAAAATATGAAAAGAACTTTTCTGGATATTTTTCCAGCAGTCTTATTAAGGAAATATATTCTCCTTCAATTTTCCGATTTGCATTAAATGGATGAACATGAAATCTTTTGCTTGTTTTGTTTATTAACAAGGACACCAATACATTTTTTTTAAACAATTATGGTTTTGACCGCATATTCTCACTCGTTCTTTTTCAAAACAAAATAATGATAAACACAAAAAAACACAAGAGAGTTCGCTATAAACACACTAAACTTTTTGGAGGAATATAATATAATTCGTCGCGTATAAAGTTTGACTATGACCACCGAAAGCAAAACAAGAATGATTTTTTTAGGTTAAGTACGCGCGATTATTTTATTCGTTGGCAGTGTGGATAATGTGGAACGCGAATAAAGTTTGACAGTTCGTATCAACTTTAATTTTTTCCGCGATGAATATATTTGTTTTCTTAAATGTATTAATATATGATATTGACAAGTAAAAGTATGCATCATTAATCAAATATAAACTATATTGCTATCGTTTTGTTAAGAATTTGCGTGATAATATGTCTTCAAATGTATATAAACTCACATTTTGTGAGTCATTCGTCATTCGTTGGTCACGCTCATGTAAATGCTGCTTAGGTGTTTCTCACAACAACTTTCGATGTTGGTTGTGTTGTCAAGATTGCAAACGATATTTAAAACCAATTTGAATAGGTACTAAAAATCAGACTCAAAACTATTTGAGAGAGCTTAATGTAGTTTTTTGTATAAGAAAATTACTACACAAAATTTGCTTTTAATTACTATTGGTATTGATTCATCGTGTTTGCTATAATCGTTTTTTTAATTAATGTTGCTGCTCGTTTGTTAAGTTATAAATTGATTTTATTTATTAAAAATCCATGTATGTTTTCATCAATCAAGAATTGTATGGAGAGGATATTTTTCGCTGACAACTCTTTTTTTATTTAATTTATTAATCTGTTTAAAACTAAAAAAAATATGCAAACCTAAAGTATGGAAAAAAACTAAAAACTGGATTAATAATTTAATTAAATTGATACAGATTTTAGTCACTTGCAAAAATGTATACATAGGCTGGTTATTTAGAAAATAAAGTTGAATTCAATATATTGCCCTCGAAAACTTAACTTAATGATTCTTAGAACGCAATATATTGATAAAATAATAAGAGTTTTTGATTTTGAAATTTGAAGCATTTTGTGGTGATTATTGTAAATTAGTGAATTAATTTTAATAAAATGATTTTCAACATGCTTTTGTAATACAAAACTATACATTGTTTTTTTATGAACAAAATGACTTGAAAAAAAGCTTAAAACTGACTTTCTTATCAAAAAGGCAAAATAAACGAAATTCATGAACGGAAAAAAGATTGCGCTGTCAAAACAAAACTAATTCACCTCACTATTTTGTTGTTGGTTTTGCAAAATGCCACTAGCCCACCTTATCGTTTTGTTGGTAATTTTCACATTTTATGGATTCAGACTCAATGTCGTATTTCAAAGCGTTTAATGAAATGAAACGGAGTCTGCAGAGTGAAACGTACGAAAGAATCACATCTTGTAAAATGAAGTATTTATAGTTTCTATACAAAAGTATAAGATCCAAACTTTAATTAGTTGGTGGTTTTAATTTGTGGGAGTATATAAATTAAGCAAAATATAACAATTTTGTGGTGCAATCAACTCTTTTATCTATTAATAGCTTCTTGCTTTTCTTAAGTATACCAAACAAAGTTTTGTATTTTGTTAAGTGCAATCATTTAGTTTCAGATTGTTCATAGTTTATAGGCTGTAACGCAACTTAATAAATAAATTTTCGGAAGTGAAGAAATTTGTGAAAGCAACCAGAGGGAGTTAATTTTTTTGAACGATATTGAAATATTATATTGTATTTGAGAATCATACAAAATAATTATTTTTATTTTTAAAATTTGGCGCATTTCATTCATTCTTTTAAAAATTAAAAAGAGTAGTTGTTGCAAAAATTTTACTATTATACATTGACTGGGTAGAGCAAATATACATACCATACAAATATTTCTGTATAAGAAAATAACTTGAATAAGGAAATCATAATAGCAAAAAAAAATGTTCTCTGGAAAACTACAAATAAAGGTTTGCGAGGCTTGCGGGCTCCGGCCCACTGATTTTCAAAAACGACATAATATAACTTTTGGAAAACCTGATGATCAGCTTATTGATCCTTACGTTTCAATAGATGTTGATGAAAGTCATTTTGGTAAGCTAAACGATATTTTTATTTTATTTAAACGGTTTTTTCAATTCTTTTTATTTTAAGATCGTTCAACGACAAGATCAAAAACGTTTGATCCTGTTTGGAATGAACAGTTTTCACACGATGTGAAGGACGCTAAAAATATTAATTTAACAGTTTTTCATGATGCTGCCCTTCCCCCAGATGATTTTGTTGCTAACTGCATTATACCTTTTGATGATATACTTCATAACGAGTCAAATGCACCAGATTTATGGGTAAATACATACAAAAGTGTAAAGTAACTGTGATTTTTTTCAAATTTTTAAGGCATAGATACCTATGTACGTATCTCAAGTTAAAATAAAATTGCTACAAAAATAGTTTTAAGCCGAAAAAATAAAAAATAAGTAAATTCTTAATTTATTATTTAACAATGTTTCCCGGTTTGATTGATTTTATATCAACTCTTCTTAATCCCGCACTAAATTGTTGACAAAAAATATATATATGGTTTACGCACATCTTATGAATGGATCATCGAACCAACAAAGTACATATAAGTTTTATTTACAAAACAGCTTTTAGTTTTTTTGTTTAAACAATTATTTCAATACTTAATTTGTCTGTAAATAATCAGTTCTAACTTTATAAGAAATGAAAAATATTTTCTATAACAGTAGAGTCAGTTTGGGATTTTACTTTACAATTGGCAATACTGTCGATATATAAATATTATACAATATTTCAGTCTTACAAACTCATTTTTTTTTTAAATAAGTAAACTTTAGTTTCATGTCGACTATTGGTTTTATATGAAATATGGCAGTTAAAAAATTTTTAATCGAATTTCATTCTAAATTTTCGAATATCTTTCGTTTAACGATAATAATTATTTAAAATTTTATATACAACTTATAAAATCTACACTGCCACTCATCTGAATAGATTCACTGATTTTCGTACCTTACAGTAAGAATCTTTGCATTTAGAAGACAACGACCCATTAAGGTTATTTATGTAATGAAAAGGCATTATATGCGCTAATTTTTGGAGAAATAATTGTCTCTTAAAGCTAAACGTTAGTCTCACTGTCCAGGTAATCTTAACTCCTAACAAAAAAAACTAATTTTTTTTTTGGCTCATCTCAATAGGTTCAAAAGCAAATAATTCAAGAAAAGGAAAAAAATAACGGTAATTAAATAATTTAATTTGCACATTTAATAGGTAGCGATGCAATAATCCATATTTATAATGTGTATTGCTACCTTTCTTTGCAATTGCTGCAACTATTTGATTTGGAATTAATCAGACAGTGTTGACAGATATTACACAGAAATCTCTGCCCAACCTTTCTTCATTCTCGCGATTAAGGATTTCCTGTCTTTATATTGTTACTTCAACTCATCCACCTTACGGGAAAAAAAGTACCCAAACATTTTCAAAGATGAAAATGGAGGTCATATTAGCACTTCTACATTTTGAATCCAGAACTATTGTTTTACCGACCCCGCTGAATGAATAGGAGTATTACCACGGTGGAATGACCATTTTACTTGTCCTAAACGGTAAAAGGTTTGTGGGAAGGCCTTTTGCAACACTACTTTGTACACATTGCCATTCATTCGCTATCTTAAAATTGGAGCTCAAATGTTCCGTCCCAAACCATGACACTACCTTCACAGCTTTGCAAACTGCTTAAATAATGTTTTTCTTTGACTCGCATCCACTCCGAATACCACGGTATGTTTTTCTAATATGGAGACCATTTTCTTTTCGCTTTTTGTTCAGAGGTAGTTTTTTCTGCATTTTTCTTTGAAATGTTTCCACTCTTAATAACTCATTTCGCCAAACCCCATTTTAAAGTTTTTGACGCAGTATCATGCAAATTTGAATCAGGTCTGATTATTGCGGCCCTATAAGTTTTACCATCAAGTTATCGATTTTCCACAAATAATTACCCAATAAAGTTTGGCTTCGTTTAATTTTGTTTGCGATTTTTTTGTAGGTTAATCCTTATTTATGAAATGCTTTTATTTTTCCTTTATCTTAGACGTTTAAGGGATGTGTGCGCACCTTTTTTAAACGCTTTCAATCAATTCAATTTATCTAAAATATTTTAAATCATATAACCCACGAACATCAATTGATTTGTTTGCTATTAAACCTTTAGACATTTTATGCCTATATACAGAGATTCCTGAAGTAAGGTACGAAAAACAGGGAACCTATTTAAATGAGCGGTAGTGAATGTAGCTGATAAGTATTTTTGATTAAGAAATTATATTAAAATAACTCGCCGCTTTTTAAATGTTCAATTACAGATATTTTAAGTTGAAGTCAATAAATGGCTTGTTATTTTGACGCTTCATTTATAATTGAACTTGCTCTAGAACCGTCTCCACATCAATCCAGTCCAGTCTAACTATATCGGTGACTTTATTTAAATTTAATGCTCAGTTTCTCAGGGTAAAGTTATCTATGAAAACATGAAATGCCTTCAGTTTAAAAACCAATGTTGATAAGTAATATTAAGAGTTGTAAAGACTTAAATATTTAAGTGACTACAGCCAGTCGAAGTACTAAAAAGCTATTGTGCGTAATGTGGAAATAGTAGAAGAACGTCTGATAGACCATAAAATTAATTTTGTGTCGCAATCTTCTACTTTAATAAATATAATAATAGTGCTAAATACCAAAATTATGTTATTCTTATTCATAATTTTTTATCTGAAGGAGGGCAAAATGCTCTAAAGAGGAGGCGATTCTTACCCTCAATCTTATTTTGTACTAAAGAATCAGGAAGGAATCCCAAAATAAAATATGGAAATCTTACAAAGGCTTATTATTTTTATTATACAACCACACAGTTGTTCTTATAAAAGGTACTTATTTTAAGAAATATTTTAAACTACGACGTGGCCTAGCAAGTTCACATATCCCTACATAAAATAGTCAAAATAGTCCATAAATCAATTTTGGCACACGCTAACATTGTTGTTGTATTGATCAATAAAAATTATGTCTCAACATGCACTTGAGAATTATCATCACTATAGTTTATTGACATATTAACAAAAATCCAATCCACGTCTGGCTAGGTGATCCTCTGGCTTCAACTGTTGCAATGCCAAACCGAACTCACTTGAAAGCTGACAAAATGACCACCAGTTAAAATAGTGCTGTTAACTTAAAGTTCTATACCTCTAAAAAAAACTAGTGATAAATGAAGAAAAATATGTTTTTTATGAAAAAAATGGCTCATAACTTCAGAGATCTTTCTTTGTTTAACAAGTAATTTATAAAAGCGATTTATTTCTTCGCAGAGCTTGCCTTCTTGCATACACAAAAATTAACAATCTATATAAATTCTTTATTGATAATAAATCGAAGCGCTCAACATGCTCTTAGTCTAAGTCGACAGCTGCCGCAGAATAGTATATTGTCTCAATTCTTGGCAAAAATGGTATTTTATTTGTTTTCGATTGCCAACCCTGTTATTGTTTCAAAAGCTTAATAGTGAACACATCAAATTTTAGACATCCAAAGCTTTGGTTTTTCACAGAGTGTTAAAAAATTGTAGATCAGGTATTTATTTAACTATTTTATTTTAATTTCTTGTATTTTCATGTATTTTTGTGTATAAGTAAATAATTTATATAATTATTTGTTCAAACAAATTATTTCCTTATTTGGGAAACGCTTAACGCTTATTGTATTAATTTTCATGTGTTGTTGTTTCTTTCAAGGGCATGATTTATTGAAAATGTATAATATAAATACGACTACGTATGTTGATAGGCCAACATTGCTTGACACATTTTTTTAATTTTATGTTATTTATGAGCAGCTCTTTTATAATCTCTAGGGATAAGAGTTTTTAATTTTTTTAAAAAAAAGATGCATTATTGGTTAAAACTTCCTTTGAAACATAGGTTTGGTTATTTACTGTACTGCTTTGATTGTGGTGTTAAATGGTGAAAGTGCCGGTAAGCTTTACTCCTTCACTGTCGATCAAAATACTGCTGTTATATTGATTTAAGAGTAATATTCTGTTAGAAATTTTTTCAACTGTGGTGTGGGTACGTGCTGGTTATTTATTGTGGTACAAATAGGTGGCTGGCTTCTTAATAAGTTCATTATGCAAGTTAAATTACTTATGTTCATAAAGTTCTTATGACTACAAATTGAAAAATTAAACAATTTTGTACAGTTTGTTTTTATGCCAAAAAGATTTTGTTTACATTTCAATATATTTTCTCTTATTTTTTCATATGGAATTTTGTTCATAAAATTATCTTTTTTTTCAGGTTTTTAATAGAATTGTTTAACATGTTTCAAGTTCTGTGGATGGTGAAGTAAAAATATATATAATTGTAGAAAGATTAGATGCAATTTTAACATCACCAATTATTATTATTTTGTAGACCATTATTTATTTTGCTACTAATTATTTGGAAGTCGTTATGATCTGGATTATCAGCTTTCTATAAAGTCAATTGAACTTTTAGTTTTCATTAGTAAGTTAGGTGATTTTGGATGGTTAAAATTTCATGGGAAAGGTATGGATAGAGTGTTTTACTAGTGCTAATGTTTTGGTTAATAATCAGTCCTCGGATTATTTTAAAAGTCCCATTTTGTAGTTTTGCCGTCCCCGTCCCTAGTGTTATAATTTGTGAGTTAGTATAGTCTAGTATTTGAATTTCGCCGTTGCTCAGGGTGAGGGTGAGGAAAGATCTGAAATTAAAGGATAGATTAATAGTTGCAAATATATCCCTTGTAGACAATTTTCCCATATTCTGTTTCTATTTTCTTTCACAATTTCTTCTTTAAATCTTTTGGAAAGTTTTATCCTTAGTCGCTTATTTTGTCTTACGTAAACTATTTGTTAGGGCAGATACTGTTTAATTCTCGTCTTGATCTGTTGTTTAAGGTTAACTTGTTGTTTATGTAAAAGTTTCTGTAAGTTTTTCTTTCTAGTCTTGTCATAATAATAAGGTCCAAATTTTACATTACGGCCAAAGAATAAGTCGTCATGTTTCTTGTCTGTTGTAGAGTGTATACTGTGATTGTACTCATTCACAGATTTTTCTAGAAGTTCCTCAAAATCTTTATGTGTTCCATTGTCTTTAATGCATCTCATTATTTCTCGACAGGGTTGAAAGGAACCTTTCGATTTGCCATTAGCCATTAGCTTCACTCATGTATGGAGGTGTTGTATAAACACTTGTGCCTAGTTCGTCTTTCAACATAATTAATATTGATGCAGAGTTTAGTGATCGTTCATTGTCAATAAGGATGGACTTGGGAACGCCAAAGAAAAATACTGTCTGACCTCTTCTATCAACTTAATTTAATTATTTTTGTCTGTATATATTTTGTGAATTTGTCTAACGCAAGTTAGTTTTTTCTCCGTACCGAAAATATCAATGTGGACTGTATGTCCAGCAAATCTGGCATTGGTGCCTATTTAGTTCTGGATCATTTGGATGCCTCTCATATTTATTTTGTTTACAACTGTACAGATGTTTATGATTCTTTTAATTTTACCTGCCATACCGGGAAAGAAATATTTTTCTAAAATTTTTAGTCGGTTTTCCTTTGGATTTCAACGAGCTCTCTTGTGGGTTTCAATTATAAAATTTTCTTGATCTTGCTTATTGTCTATATTTTTAACCTCTTTTTGTGTGAATCTTATTTTGTAGTTATTAAAATGTAGTAGCTGGATAAGTCCCATAATTCTTCTCCCGTTTTTATGCCATGAATTACTTAATTAAAATAATCGTATTGTTTAGGGTTTTAGAGTTAAATTAATGAAAAGTATTTTATTTATATATCTAAAATTAATGCTTACTCTGTACAATTGATATTATGAATTATAAACTTATTTATGCTGAGAAATATTGATTTGACGTTTGAGTATTTACGTTACCATGAAAGTAGTTTCAATTTATTAATGTTGTCTTGATTAGACTCATCAATTTTGGTAGGGTCAATATACGTTATTTTTCCCTGTTTTAAATCTGAAGTCTCCGGCTTCAAATTGTTTACAGTTTTCATTGTTTTATTTTTTGATTTCAATAATAAAAAAGTAACAATGTTTACAGCTTAGTATTAATACTAAAGCTAGGCTCATATTTAAGCCATGAAGAAAGCGAAAAATGAAAAGGCACCAGGTGAAGATGGGATTCCCTACGAATTTTACCAGAACGCAACTCCTTCATACTTTAACTATTTGTTAAAGTTTTATAACAAGATCTTGGCTAACGCCGAAATTCCATCCGCGTTCACAAAAGCAGTTATCTTCCCAATTCATAAAAAAGTCGCTTTTGATATTGTTGACAACTAACGAGGCATATCATTTATGAACGCATTAGAGAAAATATTTTGCGGTATACTTGTGGAGAGGCTTGAAAAATGGGTGGAGAAGAAAAGTATTCTTTTAAATCTTCAAGCCAAAATTTTGTGATTAAGGAAATGTACAATGGAACAAAAGCAGCCGTATGGGATGGTGCAATATTCTCAGATTGGTTTGAAATAACCACTGGAGTAAAGCAAGGATGTCTTCTCAGCTCGTTACTGTTCTCCCTTTTTATCAATGACATTGTTGAAGATCTACCTGGAGGCATAAGGATATCGAATTCGGTTGTAAATGTTTTACTATACGCCGACGATCTTGTTATTCTGTCTGAATCATCAGAAAACCTACAATTAATGATGAACCGATTAGCATCTTACTGCAACAGATGGGGACTAACAATTAATACGGACAAATCTAAGGCCATGGTGTTTTCGCGCTCCTCCCGAAGTCAAAACGTGATAAGGTGGTACTACAATAGAAATCTACTAGAAGTAACCAATAAAATTAAATATCTAGGCGTAAAACTTACCCACAATTTGAACTTCAA
Organism: Eupeodes corollae; assembly: GCF_945859685.1. Classification (NCBI taxonomy): domain Eukaryota; kingdom Metazoa; phylum Arthropoda; class Insecta; order Diptera; family Syrphidae; genus Eupeodes; species Eupeodes corollae. The sequence goes on from NC_079147.1 coordinate 119,300,265, forward strand.
CAACCATCTAAGAGAAAAGGCTAACACTTCACAAAGCTTGTTGAATTCTACATGGAGAAAAGTATTTACTAATTGTAGATTAATTCTTTCCGCCAAGTATAAGTATATACGAAGCGGTGGTAAAGTCAAAGCTCTGTTACGCATGTCAAGTCTGGGGTGCAGATGAATATGAACAAATTAAATAATTCCAGAGAAATTTCTTAAAAAAACTCTTCAACTTACCTCAAAACACACCAAACTATGCAATATACTTGGAAACAGGATTACCAAAACTGCGAACAAGTACCCTTAAAGCGCAGGCTGATTTTATTATTAAGACTTTAGCCCATGACGGCTCAAGGATGACAAAAAAAATGTTCTTATACGAGTTGAGGAATAAAGACTAATTGACTCCTAAGTGGGAAAACTTAGGTACTGCTTGTGGTGAAGCACTTCATATTGGCTTTAATAATTCCAACAACTTAAAGAAACAGCTGTACCGTATAATTAGAAAGAATGAGGACATGACTCGAGAAAAATTTGTTTTAAATGGTCGTGAATCCGACAGTAGATTGTTATACTCTCAGCTTAACTACAATCTTGAGAAGAGAAACTACCTTAACGATACCTTAACATACCGAGAGATTTATTTCATTTTTAAAGCGAGATGTGAATTACTCAGCCTAAACGAATGCCCTTATAACGGGAGCTTTGATCAGTTCTGTTCTATATGCAACCTTAAGTCAAAAGAGGACTGCTTCCATTTTATAAGTATATGTCCAATATTTAAGCCACACCGACGTTTCTTCTTTGGTAAAAATACCCTTTCAATGCAAGACACCCTTACAATACTAAACGAGTGCGACTGGAAAACACTAAGTAAATTTTTAGGAGTTATCTTCAAATATAGAATGCTTTTTAGTTAGCGAATATGTTTAATTTGTTAATTTATCTATATAATTGTTATCTATAAAAAACGTTTATAAGAATTATAATTCTTGTCAAGCAATGTGTAATTCATGTGTAAATTTAAACTTAAACAATTATTGAATTAATAAATGAATTTGTTACTTACTTACTTACTTCTTCCGCGTTAACTCGTTCCAAGATCTTGATTGGAACATTTTTATCAAGAGTTTTAATTAAATTGTTGTTGGATGAAAACGATTTTATTGTTGAGAGTGGTGGTTTCCCGAGTGCTTACCGCATGCCACAGTACTCACACCTTTTGCTCCACAAAGAAAGCAAAACAAATTTCCGGTTCTCGATGGACAGAAATGATAAGCATGGCCTTACTGGTTGCAAGTCCAGCAAATATAATTTGCCGTTGAAGTTGCTTTTCGAGCACATGAAAAAGCTGCAACTTCCTTACCCCCGAAGGTTCAGCTTCTTAGTTTTCCGCAATGGCAATTTCATGTGCTACTAAGGATCTTTTAGCTAACAGTCGTTCAGCCTCTGAGCTCTTCAAGATTTTACATTTAATCCAGCAAGATTTTGCCGAGTTTAACTCTAGTGTTGTTTCGAATATCGTTGACCATCTTCTTTCAAACGATTCCGTTAATGGGTAGTTAAGACCCGCTACAGCATAGTAAAATTCGTAATATGACTCTTTAGGACCTTGCCTTCGTGTAAGCAAACGCATATATATTTCGACATCACTTTCGAGTCTGCCAAACTCCTTGTTCATTGCCGTTTTGACGTCACTAAACTTTGCATTAGGGTTTCTAAGATATGCCCAAAAGCATTTGTTTGGCCTACTTCCGGATGAAAGCAAAATTTTAAAATTTGCAATGATCTGTTCGTCTGCATACCCAGAGGATTTTTGCATACGTTTAACTTTAAACAAAAATTCGGAAACATTTTCAGACTCATCATAGTTGATATGCCGCCGGTCAAGCCTACATTTATCTGAATTAATATCTTCATAAAAACTAAACGTATTATTAAGATCAAAACGATCGATAGTATTTCAAAATCTTTGATGGAACTCCTCAAATTTAGCTTCGGTATACAAACTGATTTCTTGTAGTTTCTCTTGGAAAGGCTTTCTTCTCTGCTTGCTCATGACTCAATCAGAATCTACCGAGTACATACCTTCATTATGGAAAAAAGTAAAAGACTTCAGCTACTAACTCTTTGAACCCGAGAAAAGAAATCAAGATCAAAGAATGTATGAGTACGAAAACCCTCAACAGAACAGGACACTCGAACTCTATTATGGTCTCAATGCAGGTTGAACTAGAAAGATTCAAAAAAAAATAAAACCTTTTTTTTTGAACACCTTTACTATGTGCTCAAAAATGTAAATAAACAAATTTAATAGTAGAAGTATTAAACTCAAAAAAATAATTCGAAATCCAAGAACGTTCAGGATTCAAAATTATTTTCGAAGTTAAAAAAAAAATATATGCACATCTGTAAATTAATTTAAAATTATTGAATTACGAGTATCAACCCTTTTTCCAAGAGGATGTTAAATATGAAACTAATTTTAAGACTGCAATTTTAAAAATTGATATTTCAACAAAAAAATCAAAATATAAGTTTTTGGAAATTTCATTAGGATATGTGACTAAATTCAAAACACGAATATCCAGCTCCAAACATGAAATTCTTGTTTGAACTTACCACCAAATATAATATTTTAAAGAAAAATAATTCAAAAATGTTTTCAAAATACATACATATATGTATGTGATATAAAAATTTTATTATATGTTATTATATTTAAAAAAAATTAAAATTTCAAAATGATCAATGATTAAAAATTGTGTTTATTTTCAAAATATAATTCATAAAAAAAAATAAAGAGATGAGAATTTGATAAGAGAAATGGACGGGAAAAGAAATGATAAGAACGGAGAAGAATTCGTGTTCTGCGAGCCAGTTGTAAGGATCTCCGAATACGCCTTTAGATAAACGGGTCTCTTCACATCAGTTGTAGATAAACACAATTTTGATTATGTCTCACTTGTGGCAACGCGTTACCAAATACCTAATATTCAGTAACCGGGACTCAGAAAATGAACATAAACAAATTCAAATTTAAACGAAAAAGAATGTTATTGAAATTTATTTGAAGTTATAAGAAAAACTAAATAACTCCTTAGCCACTCTATCTTCAGAATTCAGATAGAGGGCTCCACGTTGGGCTTAAAGTTTGTAGCGTTTGTTTTGAAATGGTTCCAGTTTGCTTTTTCGACTTGGTATTTTAGGCGGGTTTAGCATTCGTATGCTCTGAATCATGGGTTATATTTGTCACGATTGGGAAATGGTTACTACCATATAAATCGGAGAGAACTGACCAGGTTGTTTATGGGTAAAATTAAGGTTAAGTCAATATGAGTAAAAGTTTAGTGGGTTCAACCCGGACTTCCGTTATTCAATAAAGTTGGTGTTTGTTAAAAAATGTTCACATATTTTACCTCTAGTTTTGCTACAAGAAGAACTCCAAAGAGGGCTCCAGCAATTAAAGTTGCCTGTTATCAAAACAGGGGTTTAGATTGTATTGACAATGTTTTCTAAATCTGAAGAAGAAAATGTTTGGTCTGGTATATACACATTGATAATTGTTACTTTGGTTTTAAATTCTAATTCAATTGCAAGTGCGAAAATATTTGAATTTGTTTGGATGGGTTAATGGAAAATTGGTTTGTGTACAAGAAAGCCAATTCCTTGTTTAGCTGCGATGTTTGTTGGTAAATTATGGAAATATTTTTTATATTGCTTAGGTGAGTAATTTTTTAATTTAGTTGGATCTGAGTGGTTTGGTATCAGAGTTTTTTGAAGTGAAATGATTAATGGGTGTTGATCTTTAATTAATAACTGCAGCTCATGTAAATTATTAAAAAAAAACCATTTAAATTCCATTCCACAATATCCTTTTTTTATAAATATTGTGCAAAAGGAAGAAGTTTTGTGTTGAATGATTTGGGTTATGTGGAGCTGATGTCTATTCTGGAGCAGCACTTCCGGACGTGCGACGTGAGCAGGGAATGAAATGACCTCTCTACCCATGTCGCAAGTCGAGAAATGCGGCTTCTGTTAGTTTTATTTTTTAAGGATCATCATCATCCAAAGATGATGTGTCCATAAAGTAGTTTTGGTTGTGAATGAGGCTTGAAGTCAAGTGAGATACAGGAGAGGGGGTATTGGTATTAATATTGTTGGGTGTTGAGATTGTTAGTTGGTCTTTTTGGACAGTGATTTTTTTTAACTATATTTTTAGTGGATTCTTGTTTATTTTGTTTATAATAAAGTGCTGAAAACAAATGAAGAAAGTTTTGTTGTTCTTGTTTTATCGAAAGATTGTGTTGAGTAGTTGGCTTTATTAGCTGATAAGCTATTTGTTTTGTATTGTTTGTGTGATGAATTTGTTGATAGAATATCAGAAGGGCTTTTTTGGTGTATGGTTCTTGTGGCAAATGAGGCAGTTGTTGAGATTGTAGTTTGTGTTTTTGGATTTTGTTGTCCATAAAGACGTTTAGCCTAAGATATGAAACATTTTCTACGGTTTTAATTGCAATAATTTCTTTGGCAATTTTGTATTCCGCGCAATCTTTGGATGAGGAGGGGTGTCGGGCTTTACAGTTGGCACAGTTTACACATGTGGGATCACTAATGCAACGTTTCGATGTGTGACCGAGGAGTTGACAATTTTTGCAACGTATAGGGTTTGGATTATATTTCCCTAACTAAGCCTTGTAAAATCCAATCTCTACGGATTTTGGTAGATTTTATAGAACGGGAACAATAAAAGGCCTGATGGTTTTCGTTTGCCATTTTCGGTTTTATTAAATTTATAGACATCCGTCACTCCTTGCGATTTCAAACTTTTTACTAATATGTTCTATAGCTTTTTCCAGCAAAAATGGGTTTAAAGACGATATCATTAGGAGAAATAACTACAAATCTTGAATTTTTAAAACATGAAGTAGTAGGTAATTCTGGGTATTGGTCTATAAATATGGATAATGCTGATTTTTGTTTTTTTTTTGTATGGGTTTTGTTCGTATGGATAATCATTTTCCGCAAGAAGCGAAAATTGATTTCTTTTCGGACCGGAGGCACTCATTTCCAGCTAAACAAAAGCCGCAAAGTCAAAATAAAAAAAAAACACAATGAATATATGAATGCACTAGGCAAAAAATCAACGCACTGTCAATTGAGATCGATCTTATCGGCTGGAAGGTTAGTCGGTGACTGAATTTTTTTGTATTGTTTTCTTCAATCGCTCTTGAATTTTTTCTATTAATGTCGATGTAGCCTTTCCACATCAGCATTTCCAGTGTGACTATTTGGTTTAGTCCAATGTACTTCAATGTTCCTGTCCTTTGTTCCGATTTAAATTCGTTAAATTATGGCCTTTCTAAAATACCTGTCTTTTAAAACCAATTCTTATCATTTATTAAATAAACAACAGCAAATTTAGTTAGCTTATCAATAATAGTAACGAAAGTTTGTTTTTTGGATTAATTTCTATTATTCTTCTACCATAAAGAACCTCTTTTTTTCTTTGTATGGACTATGTGTTAAAATAAATTGTGTTTGTGATTGTTAATAATTTCTTCTTTTATAAAAATATGATCCTAATCTGTTTCAATACTAAATGGATGGTATTAATTAGGTCCATGATAGATTCACTACTGTTTCCATCACATATTTTAGGACTATTTTGTATTCTCTTTACCTTTTAGGTAATCAATATCAAAGTACTGGGATAAGGCATAATACCATCTTTGATCAGAATATGCCCTACAAATTTAGTATCCTTCTGCATAAAGCTGCATTTATCGGCTTGTATATTTAAGTTATGTGTAGATAGAATTTTGATAATTTTGTCTAAAGATTTAAAGTGTGCACTTAGAATTTTTGAATACACTAGAATATCATCAAGATTAACACAGATTACATTAATGCAATCCCTTAATATTTCATTAATTTAATGCCGAAATGTTGCGGGAGCATTTTCTAAGCCAAATGTCATTCTTAAAAACTCATAAAGACCATCTGGTGTGACAAAAGCTGTTTTCTCAGAATTATCTCCCTTTTTAGGTATGACAATAATAGGTGAATTATATCTACTTTTACTTCTGTCTCATACTGAGGTGGATACAGTTTATAATTAATCTGTTCGTTTGTTGTTGTTTTGATTTCGTGGACTATACTTGTGGTATTTGTTAACTTATCATTATCATTATCTTTAAATTTTTACATTTATACATTAACTGAGTTACACCTTGTTTTTCTTCCTCGTTTAAATGATCTAATTTAATATTTTAAAAAAGACTGCTCTAATATTAACCTCATTGACAATTTTCTTACTTAAAAATGGAATGCGTTCGTTATTATTCAAAACTATTTCTTCATTAATAATATCTCTTAGTCTCACTTTTGTATCTATGGCTTTTTCTAACTTCATTTCAACCCTTATCTTATCCTAGCATTAATATCCTGTTTAAATTCATCAGGACATTTTTTAACATAATGATATTTTTTTAACTTTACCTTCTTACCAACAAACTTCTCCATCCAGCTCGGTCCCTAGCTCTAAAATATTTTTTCTTATATTGAGCTATGTGCTCTTTCAAAAGGGCTATTCCATGTGTGTGAATGAGGTGTTGTAAACTGTCTTTCTATGTTTAAATCATTAAAAAAAGTATTAATAGAAATGTTGTCAAACTCATTTTCCATTACAAACTTGATTGGTTTTCCATGTTGTGAAATATACTCCACTTATGCTGTATGTATACTTTCTATATTTTTAATAAGGATTGAAGTAAATGTGAATTTATCAATTGTAGAAAGGAATGGTAGCTTATTTAAGAAAAAAAAGTGTTATTAGTTTTTGTTGTAGTTTATTGTATATTGCATCGTTTTCACAATATATACCTGTTTGTTTTGGTTCTAGCACTGTCTTAATTTTTTTCTCGAAACTTGGTTGTTCTAATAAATTTAGAGAAAGTTCAACAAATTTTCTATTTCCATTCATTCGTCTCATTCCTATGTTTGTTCCTTGATAATCTTGATAAACTATTATCTGTTGTTTGTAAGAATTAACACATTTTTCTATAATAACAAAATGATCTAATCTTCTTCTTTATAATGTCGAGTTTCATCTTCATCTATATGATTAATTTGATTGCGTTTTATTTCTCTGCTTTAATAATCGGCTATTGTATTTTGTGAGCTTTTTAAGTAACTTAAAAAGTTCTCCAAGAGAAAGTAGCCATCTCTGTAATCTTCCAGAAATATCGTTCCATATACTTTTTGTTTTTAGCCATTTCAAAGGCTGATGATCTGATTTTAATTCGAACTTCCTTCCACACAAATATTCTTAAATATTTAACGGACCACACTATGGCTAATAATTATTTTCCCGTGCTTAAATATTGTCTTTCATGATCATTTAAGGCTCTACTAATATAATATATTATGTTATGGGATGTTTGTCCTATGGATGTTGTCACCAATCGCATAATTTGATGCACCGGTAGTGAGCTCAAATTCATTATTGAAATTCGGGTATGCTAATACCGGGGTTCTCATTATATTTTTCTTAAAAGTTTCAAATGATTGTATATACTGTGAATATATAATATCTATTCTCGTTCCCTTTTTCAAATATTTAGTCATTGGTAATACCGTACAAGCATAGCCCGATATAAACTTTCTATAATACTCGGTTAAACCAAGAACAGATTTTATTTCTGTTGTGGTTTTAGGTATACAAATTTTTATTTTCTCTTCATTCGGTTTCAACACAGCTTTAGTAATCAAATGCCCTAAAAATTTAAAAATTTGTATTAAATTATATTTTCTTAGACGCTCAAATATTGACAATTCCACCTATAGCGTTTAAAATTTTTTTTTTTTTAATTTATCAGTTTCCACTCAATGGTGGCTCTTTCATTAAACACTACGGATAAGTAAGTTATTATCTGTTCGGTTATGTAAACATGTGAATTTACTGTGTTAACTTTAATTTCTTTGTCTAATATTATTCTTTTACCGGCTTTTAATTTTCTGTTATCAAGAAGGGTCTTAGTAGATCCTGTATTAATATTATCTTGTTGTACATTCAGCTCTACGACAGGAAGTGTCGTTGACCCCGTTGAATAAAATGTACTTCTTCACTAATTTTATTTTGTTCGTCGGTAAGATGATTAACTTCAATTGGATCTTGTCTTATCTGTCTACTAAGATTAGGGTTCCAATAACAATTATGAGTTTGATAATTATTATTTTGACCTTGACAATTTCTATTTTGAGCTTGGTAATTATTATAATTATATTTATGTTGGAATCCGAATTTATAATCTCTAAAAGGATTTTAACTTAGACCTGATTATAATTTGTCCTTTTTTGAGCTGAATTCATTTCTAAATTATTATTTCAAAAAACATTAAACATTATTGCGATTTTTATTCATGTTATTATATCTAGGTACGAAATTATTCTGTTTAGGAATGTAATTATTGAAATTTGTATTCGTATCTATGGGTTTTTTTGCATAGTCAGTATTTAACTATTAATTAAAATAAATCATATGGTGGCATCATAGTAGTACGTTTACTTGCACTGATTTAGCTGTCTGACTAGGAGTTAAGTTACTTTTGAAAGTTTCTTGTATTAACAATTCATTGTTACTTTGTGTTTATACAAAATTAGGCTCAAGCTGTTCCTTAGTTTGCATTTTCTGTAGTGAATTATTTAATGTTTCATAAAATGTATTCGTATTTCTTTCTACAAATGATCCTATTTCTTGTGGTAGTTTTAAATAATTTTCTCTTGCACTATAATTCCTTACCGGACTATTTTTAACGTATGTACATCCACGTTTTAGTTTACCAATTAAAAAATGCTTTTCTCTGTTTGATTGTAAAAAACAGAATTTATTGTATTGAATGCAACTTATCGTGTTGAATGCTGGATGATGACTGACTGCTCGGTTCTATTGCTAAGCGAAGATTTTGTTATCTCCATGCTGCTTCATCATTTTTGTGTACTTAATTGATCTGTATGGTGATGAGAAGAATGTATTTCATTCTTCTGTAGTTGTCCTTCCTATACAAATTCGTCGTTTGTTTTTATATGCTGGATCTCCGTCCGGAGATTTGTGGAATTTGCTGCTGTAGTGATAGTTGTGGGAAGCTCAAGTGCATCAAGTGTAACTTGTATTCACCAAATCCATTTCAATGCTGATTAGGGAGTATTTACACGAAAAGGGCTTTCGACGGTCTACAGATCATTTTTCAACATCTCGACTCTAAAAAATTATTTTGGATTGTGTATTGGCTCTTTCTGTGGCACGCTAGAAATAACGACTCAACTCAACTGCAGTTGTTTATATTGTGACATGCTATAGCAATGCTACCTCGCTCCCCTTCTAGAGGGATAATAGGTAAGCTTAATGATAAATTCTTCTCTTGGTCAGGAGGAATTATGGCTGACACCCAAATCACAAATTGAGTGATTGTCAGCAGATTTGCCATAATTTGAGATGGTCAGAGATTATGTTGCGAAGGTGGAGAAACTCACCTCTGTTGCATGAAATTTATGAATTCAATTCGCATCCGAAGAAGTTTGCAACAAGTGCTAGAGTGAGTGTGTTCATCAAATTTTGAAGCTCAAAGATAATTAATTTACATTTTTCGGGAATAAGGTCACTTTAAATTGTATGTTTTACAGATTGTATTGCTTCGAACAGTTAAAAATTGGTTAATGTTTATTGCTGTTTATGTGTGTTATCTTTCGGTGAGTCATCATAGTTTGTACTATCGTAATGTTGTTCCAATGATTCTTTGGTTCTGTCAAGAAAATCTTGAAAATAAGTCAAGATAGTCACGTGGAAGCTGTTTTCATAAATGAGAGCCTCGATAGTCTTTATCAGTAGGTAGTTTTCTCTTGTATAATCGTTAACGTCAGCGTTTTTTATAATGAACCTCAAGCATTTTATCTTGGGCCATCGTTAATTTTAACGGAACATCGGAATGATTAATTTTATCAAACAATATGTCTGCAGGTTTCTTTTCAGTGGAAGAGTGAATGGTTCTATTATATTCTTTAGCTGCTCTAATCAATGTTTCAACATTATCTATTAATTTATACTCCTCTCTAATGCATCTGGCTATCTCCTGAAGGATTTAGATATTTAATCTTTGCATTACTGATTTGAAAGAAGCTGAGGTAAACATAGGATCTTGGTCGCAGAAATGCTTGCAGTACCACAAGAACTTTGTTTTGCATTTCTTGGCGATTGTTTAGAGCTTTTATAATTAGGAACTTAGAATATGCATCAATGCATGTAAGGAATTTTTGTTTTTCGGCAAACATTACATCAATGTGTAAGGACTCTCCCTCTTTTTTGAAATTGGGCTGTAGGGTAGGGGGTCTATTGTATTTGTTTTTGTTACAGACCTCACAACTTTGGGTGTACTGCAAGAATTCATCTTGCATTTTGGGCCAATAATATTGTGCTGTAATTTGTTTCACATTGGGCCAATAATATTGTGCTATAATTTGTTTCACATTCTCGTGGGCATTTCTATGCGCTCGGTTATGAGATTTTTCAATCATTTCTATCTGGTCATCCTTATTTGCTATGTCGTTAGCGAAATATTTGCATCTTATGAATTTTTTCTTAAAGTGTTTCCTTAAGATAGCTTTTACTTCATAAACAACTTCTAAAGTTACATACAAGGCTACTATGCCTTCCTGCAAATATTCTCTAAATATGGGGGTTATGTCTTGGTGATCTTTATATGTTATTAAATGTCGTCTCATATTTGGAAATAGGGTTAGTTGTTCGTGAAATTGGTTTATTAGTCTATTTATTATATCTATGTCGCCTTCTTCACTACTCTCAGCCGAATGTATCATATTAAAATCAGAAATTTGGTTTAAATTCTGCCTTGACAAAGTGTAGGCGACTACATTAGTTTGACCCGGTTTGTAAACCATTTTAGGTGCATGTTCATCTATAAGAGCTTGCCATTTCTTCATCTTTGTTCTTTATAAACTTACGATAGTAACCAATCATACCTAGGAAACTTCTGAGTTGACTTAAAGTTGTTGGCTCAGGGTATTCTTTGACTGTTGCTACCTTGTTTGGGTTAGTCTTAATAACGTTATGTCCAACGACATAACCCAAAAAGTCTACTTTTTCTTGGTATAATATAACATGGGGTTGTTGCCGTCTGCCTTATAGACATTTCAGTTAAAAATAGTTTAACATTGTTAATGTTTTTTTTGTTTTGTTTTTAGTATAAGAAAATAAAAACTGTATTTTTTAGTGATTTTTCTTAACAATTTTCAAATATAACAGATGAATAATTTCTTAACTTTAATATTTATAAAAAAGAAGATATAAAATAATTTTGAATGATTTTATAATCTTTAAAGATATGCATACAATTTGACATCATTTGAAACACAAAAATATGAGTTTAAATAGCTTTATTTTTTTTTTCGTTCTTACATTCTCAGTGGTTCGAGACTTAAAACATCAATTTTGCCGTAATTTGGAATGCAAAACCTTTAAAATAAACTTTCCCGCTTTTAAAAACAATTTTAGTAGATGAAAACAAGTTCAATTTTGCCGTGATTTGAAACACAAAAAATTTTAAATTCTACATCGCCATAACTGCATATATAAACGCTCAAAAGCTACTTCTATAGGCTAAAGCATGTTTGCAAAACTTAAACAGATTCGTCCAACCACTCAGCCCAATAAGTTGGTCCATAGACAAAAAACTCCCTTGGAAATATAGCCGTCGTACTTCTTGTAATATTGGACAAACTGGTGTGAAATGATTTATATCCTCCACATCTCTTCTATTGCAGAGAGTGCAAATTTGTGACAGGTCCGATCTATAGGGGACATAGTTGACATTAACGATCTCGACTCTAGCTTTAAAAATGGTGCCGATAGCTTCCGGAGTCAATTCTTTACAAAAATAGTTTGAAGTTGATGATGATGGTTTAAGCGATTGTATATTTTTCTGCTTGCCGATGAGGATGCACTTGCAGGTGTTCTAAATAAAGTTTTTCATCAATTTTAGCTATCAAAACCGCGAACATATTTTGACATTCCTATACATTATTTTCGCTTAAGAAGAGTACTATATCAAATCCTGCAGCAAGCGCGTTCCATTCTCTGAAAGGAGATGCATTTGTACGGAGCAGTCTTATCAAATGTTCTGTATGCTCTTGAATACTGTGGGAATACACAATAATGTTGTCTATATAGGTATGACATATTTTTCCTATATAAGGACGTAAAATATTGTCCATTGCTCTCGGAAAGATTGACGGAGCATTTTTTAAACCAAAGGGTAATCGTACATATTCGTATTTTCCACTCTTAACGGAAAAACTTATTCTTTCAATATGTTCCGGTTTAATTTTAATTTGGTTAAATCCCGATTCCAAACCTAGCGTAGAGAAGTATTTAGCCTTCCCTAAGTTCGATAGAATAATATTAGTATCGGCTATTGGATACTTATCCGCAACGGTACATTCGTTCAGTTTTTTATAATCGATAACTAATAGACTCTTTGGCGTACCTTCTTCGTTTGTACTTTTTTTGGTACAACCCATACCAGGGCTATTGATTTTGAAGGTCTAATCACTCCTTCCTTTAACATTTTTGTGACTTCATTGTTCTCAAATTCATTATCTGATAAAAGATAAGGGTACTGATTTCCGTTACATCTGTTCTGAATGGAAGTGTAGTGTCAATGTTTGAGTGAATACTCTTTATTATCTTCATCATTGATTCCACTAGTGTACCATGTTCCTCAATATAATCTATTATCATTTTAGTGTCTTCGTCAAAATAGATTTTATCTATTTTGTTTCCATAACAAAAAGTGTTATTTCCTAAATTAATCTCAGCATTTATTGAGCTGAGCAATTTTACTCCTATTAAAATTTCGTACTCCTTCTTTTTAAAATAAATGCTTGATGGCAATTTTGTATTATTGTTTCCCCGTTTACAGTGCAAGAGTCTCACTCCTGGTCAATAAAACGTAGACTTGTCTTCGTTAATATTTTTCACTCTCTCAGTTTTTACTGGAGTGTTGGACGCTATCCCTTACCTTTTTAAATAAAGGTCTCGTGGATTTTCTGTGTAAGTGTTTAGGTTTATTTGTCAGCACCGATTTACGTCCTCTCTATTTATAGCCTGTTGGCTGAACTACCGAGAACCATTGGTTCGAAGCGCGGTAGTAGTTGTATTTAATCATTTTGTTTGAGAGGTGGGAAACTATCATTGCTCGGTTGCCTGGCCAATCTCAAGGCATTTTGATTGTGACTTTTTTTTCTCCTTTATGTTGTGAAAAGTGTGATGCAAAATTTGCTCTGTGCCTTAGCGAGTGCGTTGGGCAAATCTGGTGGGTTTTAATAAAATAGGATTTAAGGCAGCTGACCATTTACGCCAGTTATGAACTCTGAGGGCATTGCGTCTTTTCATAGCGTTTAATTCATTTGAGACCGGTGTATTAGAACCGTGCATCATGATAGTTTTGTTTATCAACAAGGTTAACTTACAGTTAAAAGCGTTAAATGTGGCGGACCCTGTCTCAGTACTCTATATCCGTATCTCTTATTCTCTCTAACGAGTTACTGATGATTTTCCTTTCGAAGCTTTTTGTACCCCTCGGAATGCTGCCTGGTATTTACCGCTTCTAATTGTTTTGTTGCTCCTTCTTCTATCTTGTAGAATAGTTTGGCGGATAAGTTTGGCAGGAACCACTTTGCACTGATTTTACTTTAAAATTTTATTTTAGGCTTAAGGGATGCCGATTGAGCCCCCAATTAATTTAACAAAGTTTTTACAATTTAATTAAAATAATTGTATTTAAACTAAAAATACTAATACAAACATTCACAAGAGCACTCTGATCAGTTTGGTGTTCAAATTGCGGTTTATGAACTCATTCATCTACTCCGCTGTTGTGCGTTCTCATTTTTCTTAAGGGTTGGTTTGTTTAAGATAGTGAATATTGAATAATGATTATAATTAGTCTTTCCTGGGATTGGTCGAACCTAATGTGCCGAATGTTGTTTTTCGGTTTTGCGATCGGTTTTATGATCATCCCATAGATTTGCGTTGCATAGACGCTAGCATGATACTTTCAGGTAGCAGTGCTAATTATATTTTTTTGTGAAGTGGTAACATTTATTGTTTTTATTAAATAAAAATATGAGGCGTACTAAAAATTGCCTCATCGAACCAAGATTCTTCGAGGGAGTGGCCACTGCATCGGTATTTTGGGGTGAGTGAATTTGTGTTGTTAACCTGTCCTATTGAGACAAATATATTTATAAATATTGCTTAATAATCTTCAAAAGAATATAATAGAGCAAAACTAATATTATACCTTTAGACTTTTTTTGATTAAGTTATTAAATTTCACATATTTTTGTTTATAATACCTAATTATTCAAATTTTTGAAAATTGATCGATTTTAGTAATTGATCCTAATTACTAATTCTAATTAAATTTTAAATGAAACTTGTCAAATAGATTACAAACAAAAGAATCTCTAGATTTTGTTTTAAAAAGGGGGTGATGAAGAGATGAGGAAACCTAGGTAGAAGGGTGTAGGAAGAGGAATGTTGGTTAAAGGGATTATTCGGCGAGAAAACAACCAGGTAGGGGGGGGATTAGAAAAATATCTCGCGCATCGATAACATTGGGATGGTAAAGACTGGCATCTTTTTAATTTTGCTAACGGGGAGGATAAAGGATCAATGTCGAACTAGCTTGGGAAACTGTATATTGGTAAACTCAACACAGGTAAAACACTAAAGCCAACACAACAAAAAATAGCCTTATTGTCAATATTATTGACTTTAGATAAGCTTGAGATTTTTGGGAAGCCCATGTTTTAATCTGTAAGATTGTTTTCGTTTTGTTATCAGAATTGCAAAGCGAGTCGACTTAGAGATATGTCAAATTAAAACAACGTACATTCCAAAGTTAAACAAATTTCAATTTTCTCGAAAACTAAAAGACGTTAAACTATAAAGTTTTAAGCTTAAATTAAGAGCAACGACTTGTTTTTAGAAAAATGTAATTGAAAAGTTAAGATTTTAACAATTTGGATTTTTGTGGCTTTAAAACAAAATACAATACTTATTTGTATTGTTTTCATTTAAATTACTTTTTTCATAATGTTTCCCATCCTGCCATAGCAAAATGTTTGTTTAATTTGTTCTATGAAGAACCGTTATCTTTCCTTGGTTGTCCTACTCTTGCCTTCTAGGGCTACATAACCCAAAATCTGAAACAATTAGAACCAAATACTCGTATTACGTCAACAAATTCACCTATACCACCTAGAAAAACCAATTATGAACCATATTACCAAATTAAAAAACCAAATATTCCAAAAGAATTTTCTCATCAATAAACAATCACTACAATACCCAATAAAGCAACAAATAGCAAACAACAAGAAACTCAAAAATGCAATTGATTAAAACAACGAAATAAATACTACTATACAAAACAGCTAACTTATCTAAATGCCAATTCTTTTCATATTCCTCATTTAACTTCAAATCTTATTAAAAACAAATAAAACAGGGTGCGCACTAATCGTGCGACACAAATAAAACGTAATAATTTTTTTTTTTGTGTTAGTAATCGGCTTATTTTTTTTTTGATTTTGCAGGTTGTTTTTCAGATTTAAAAAAAATGTATGCTTGGGTACTGAAAAAAAGAATTTGTAAGGTAAAACGGAACCATGCTTTGCGGTGTTTCATTTCCGTCCAAAGAGAATTTTGGTAGTACACCGCCTAGTATATGGCCAATTATGAGGCTGCTGAGCATGCCAAATCAAGAAGCATCGCACGAAGACCGTACCATGGGGATCCCAATGTTTATGTTAAGGTTACAAACGCCCCGCCTTAGCATTGGAAATCCAAACGTTTCAACTCGAAACTTATCGCGGCAAATAAGATTACAGCGGATACTTCTAGATGACTTAGACTTGTTTTCCTACAAAGCCCAAATTACGCGCAGGTTGAACCCTCAGGATTTTCCTGTTCGCTAGGAGTTTTGCTGAAAATGATTGCAATGGCCGAAGAAGGCAACACATTCATTAATTGTATGTTCATGTATTATAAGGCCCATTGTGACCTAAACGGCTATATAAACAAGCAAAATTGGGTATTTAGAGTGAATCAATTCCAGAAATACTCCATGAGACGGAACTGCTCCCAAACCAGTTATGGCGCAGCTCAAACGGAAATTCCCAAAACAAATTTATTTATCGCCACCAAGGTCACCTGACCTGACTGCACCAGTATTTTTTTATGGGGTTATGTCAAGCAGGAGGTGTACAAAACGAGAACCAAGAACTTGAATGAATTAAAGCTATCCCATCTTCAATCCATTAGGCCGCAATGAAGAATAGGTGCCGCATATGTCATCTTTAAAAACTATGTCAAAAAAATTTATTTTCTATACAATACAAAAAAAAACGCTGAATAAAAAAAAGTTATTTGAATTATTTATTGTAGCACAATTGGTACAAATCATCACAAACTAATCCAAATAAACTATTTTCTGTCCGCAATAGCAATTGGTTTTAATCTTAAATCTAAAACTACAATTATAAATTGAATAAAAGCTCCCTGTCTTCGAATCAGGGAACATTGATGACAATGAAAGTAAAACTAGTTGTAAGTAAAAATACAAGTAATTTATGTTACTTGAAACCCGTGTCATGATGAGTAGTGCGTTGGACTGTCATGTCAGAGGTCTCCGGTTCATGTAAAGTGCCATGTTAAGTTTTTTCACTGGTACTGTCTCTTGCGAGGAATGGACAAATCCTGCATGACGAATTCTTGTCATAAAAAGTGATTTCTCAAAATAGCTGTTCGGATTCCGGTTAAAACTGTAGGTTTTCTCCATTAGTGACAACACATTACTCGCACACAGAACACATAGTTAAGAGTCACTAGGCCCTCGTTCTCAACGAAATGTTGCGCCACCTATTTTTTTATTTTAGTTGAAACGTTACCCGACATTTCTTTGTTACCAACATATATTTCGGTGTATATCCCAACACCGTGAGAGGCTGATTTAAAAGCCTTAACGACAGAAGAATACAAAAAGAGTCAATAAAGTCTTAGAAGCTTGAAAAATACAACAAACAAAAAAGAAGCAGTTCCAAAGCAATTTGGAACCCAACAAATCTCAAATTGTACAAAAGTGCAAGTCAATTAAAAAAAAAACACTGTAAGAACTTACATGTCCTGCGTGGTTCAACGTTGCCCCTTTCCAGATGGAGAAGTTTCGGGTGTTTGAGCGGAAGTGTTTACGACGCTGTACCGGCTTATATGCAACAGCCGAATCTTCTATCGTGCATTACTATCCTAATCAACAGAATTGACAATTTCGTGATCAAATTCGTTCGAGACCACATTGCAAGAGCTATGTCTTCGACCAACAATTATATTTTGGGGTGTTCTGTCCGCACGACGAGTCTTTTGAGAGTGCACACTTGAACGGCTTCCATCCACCTTCTTAGATAGATGCGGTAGATGAAAAACAAAAAAATGTTAGATGGTTAGATTTTCTGCTGCTTTTGTTCTAGTTTTAATTAGTTTATATGTAAGCAGAGTAGGTAGTTTAAGTTAAGTTTAAGTTTTATATTAAGAACCTTATTTTAAGTAGTTCTTAAGTAAATATAAAAAAAAATATTGAAATAAATTAATTTTCTAATAAATACAAAAATAAATAAAATTGAATTGGCCAAAATCTATTTAAATAAATTAGTTGGCGCAGCAGTCCGTAGAGAACCAGGGCCTAGTGAATTACAGCTCTCAACCATTCCTGCGAGCAATTGCAGGGATGGAGGGGACCTACAGTTTATATGCCGAATCCGAAGGGCTAATTTGAAAAAAGCACTTTTTCATGACAAGAATTACTCTTGGCGAATTTGTATATTCCTCGCAAGAGGCAGTACCTCGCACAGGCAGGGATCGAACCCAAGACCTCTCGCATGACAGTCCAACGCACTTTTTTTTTTAGTTCATTCTTAAAGCTAGACAAAAATTCATAAAACTAGGCAATTATCCATAACTTACAACTACTTAATGGTCCCATACGGACACTCTAAGTTAAACTATAACACTAACTACTAATGCCTTTCGGTCCAAAGATCTATTTTACTTCAATTCAAATATAATTTATTTTTGTATTTATTAGAAAATTTTGAAAAAAAACTAATATCAATATCCTTTTTTAATATAAAACTTAAAGCTAACTTAAACTACCTATAAACTACTTAAAACTAGAACAACATCAGCAGCAAATCTAACGTTCTTTGTTTTTATATTTTATGTCTCTTTTTTTTTTAAATATTTTGTATAGTCCATGTTTTTTCTTTTTAATTTTTTTTTGTTTTTTTAATTTTTTTTTGTTTTTTATTTTTTTTTGTTTTTAATTTTTTTTTTTGTTTTTTAATTTGTTTGTGTATTTTTTTTGTGCCACCATGTCTATTCTACTTAAAACTAAACCCTAAAACTATAAAACAAGTATGTAAGCCGGTCAAGGCTTAAAACCCCATCCCGACTACCCAATATCAAGTGCCGATTGAAGCCACCAAAACTGGTTCTCCTGCTTCACCCTATCAGTTCGGTCCCGTTCGCACACAGCCCTACTGAACCGAAGGAGCTCTTTTCCGCCTTGTGCCATAACGGTTCTTTTTACAATGTGACCTCGAACGAGTTTTACCACGAAATTGTTAATTCTGATGGTTCGAGCTCCGTTGTATAGGACCTCGTTGGAATAGTAATGCACATAAGAAGACTGGGCTGTTCGATATAAACCGGTACAGCGTCTTTAACACTGCCGCTCGAACACCCGAAACTTCTCCATCTGGGAAGGGGCAACGTTGAACCACACAGGACAACCATAAACAATCATTGGCCGTCTAACGCACTAACCATCATGCCCCGGGTACTACAAAGCCATTAGAATTAAGAAAAAGAAGGTGTCTACTAAGACGGAAGTGAAAAGTGGGAATCGCGATGGCGATGATTCTGTAAACGAACGAACAATCAAAACTATGGCATCAGAATCTCTTAGAGAATATTTGAAGAGACGAAAATTATCTTTAACGGGGAAAACGAAACGCTTACACGCACAAGCACACAAGTTAACAATAATGCTCACAAGAAAACTTAAACCGAAATGGAAAAGTTGCAACAGAAAATTAAAGAGTTGGAAAAAAAATTCGAGGAATATGAAATAAATTAAGCTGCTTCAACTTTAGGGAATGATAACAAAATAGTATTTTGCAATCAAGAGTTGTTATAGAAATTCTCCCAAATTTTGATAATGGGGAGCAATTTGTGGGTCTTAGCGCAGCTCAATTTATGGAAAGGGTTATCTCATCGAGAAATCCAACTATTGCAAATCTGTAGACTGAAGTTATTTTTCCATCGACGAATGATCTCCTTTTCAGAATAAAATCTTTTGAGAATATGAATATGCTACAAAATCAGGAAAAAGATCGTGTCTCATCGTCAATCCAAAGATTTGGAAAGAGATATAATTTATTAGTTCCAAACCAAATAGCTCAAACAGATAAACGTATATGCTTTAACTGTTCCGAACGAGGTCATATATCAATAAGTTGTCCCAAGCCACCAAGGCGATCTAGATGTAGTTACTGCCAAAAAAGTAGACATACGGAAACACAGTGTTTTGTCAAGAAATCAGAAAATAATAATTCAGGTCGTCGGGAGAATTTAATAACTATTCCGGATGAGTATCATAAAATGATTTCTATTAACGGAGAGTCAAAATTAGCTTTTATTTTGGAAGTGAGTGTAGTATGATCAAACAAAACATTTTTCGCAATGTGAAGGTAACCTCTATGCCTAGCCAGAACCAATTATTAGGTTTCGGAGGTGGATCATACCAATCATCCCAGAAAATTTTAGCTGAGGTTTCAATTGATGGGGTCATTGCAAATATTTTTCTGCTTGTGGTTGATGATGCGTTACTTAAAACTGATATTTTAATTGGAAGAGATTTTATTGATCAGAGTCATATTCGTGTTTCTAAAGAACAAAACAGCTTAATCTTTGAGACAAAGCCACAAGCAAAACAAGGTGAACGCGTACCGAAAAAGAATGATGCTGAAGTAATCTCAGATTTAATTATATAAAGTATAATGACGAGCTTTCGCATGAGGAAGTGACATCTCTTGTTAATTTATTAAATGAATTTTGATAATGCTTCGCGAAAGATTTATCTAAGATAGGATTATGTAACATGTCTGAATTTACAATTCAATTGAAATTGAACGTAATTATTAATAGGAAACCTTATCGATTAGCTTTTACGGAACGTAATAAAAGCAAAACGATCATAGACGATTCACTCAAAAATAAAATCATCCTAGAAAGTACATCAGAGTTGTCTTCTCCTCTTTTGTTACTAAAAAAGAAGAACAATGAATTAAGACTTTGTGTTGACTATCGGCAACTTAATTCAATAACTGTAGGCCAACACTTTCCTATGCCAAATGCAGAAGAGCAACTCGCATAGCTTGCTGGTTTTAAATATTTTATTTGCCTCGATTTCATTTCCGGATACTATCAAATGCCAATTGGAGAGTCGTCAAGAAAATTCACGGCTTTTTCCAATGATGACAATCAATACGAATTTCTCCGAATGAGCTTTGGGCTGAAGAATGCTCCAGCAGAGTTTCAAAGCACTGTGAACAAAATCAAGCAGTGAATCAAGGATAAATTTGTCTTGATTTATATAGACGATATAGTTCTTCCTTGCCAAACTGTTGGTGAAGGATTAAATAAACTGAGAATTTTACTTGAAGTAATATCGGATTACGGATTGTCATTCAAACTAGGAAGATGTAGTTTTTTCACACTGAGGTGGAAATGGTGGGTCATGTTATTGCACAGACGGGGGTAAAACCAGGATCAAAAACCAAAGCCATTTTTGACTACCCAGTACCACAAAACGTTCATGAAACTCCCTAATTTCTAGGATAAAGTGGGTATTTCCGAAGGTTTATCAAAAAGTGTGCAATTTTATCCGAACCATTGACAGCATTGCTTCGTAAGGATTCTAGATTTGTATGGGGCGAGAAGTAATTCACAGCATTTCAACATTTGAAAAATATACCAAGAACCTGTGTTTATGACTTAAATGCCAGATATGAACTCCACACAGATGCTTCTTCTATTGGATAATCAGGGATTTTGATGCAAGAAGAAGGTAGAGTGCTAAGTCCCGTACAATATTTAAGTCGTCAAACAAATGGAGCCGAAGAGGGCTATTCAAGTTTTGAACTTGAAGTTCTTGTTGTCACAGATTGTCAAGCTATTCAAACACTCAACGTTAGTACCTACCCCCTGAATAGAAGAATTGTGAGATGGTTGTTGTGTTCATCTGAATTTGATTTCACCATTGTGCCGCCTTAAGTAGGTGCCCCGATCTTTTAAATCAAGTCATTAAAATAACCAAAGTTTTAAAAATTATATTTATTGCGTAGATTGGGTGGTACCTCTACAAAATCAAGATTCAAAGTTAGAGGAAATCATTGAAAAACTCAAACTAAAAGAAAAGATAGAGAAACGAAGCAACTGCAGTTAAATTACACCCTTGAAAACAACAAGTTATTCAGAAACGTAAACGGAAACACAATGTGGGTGGTTCCTGCCGGTGTTCATTGGCAAATTGTTCGAAATTTTCACAATGAAAGGGGGCATTTCGAAACACATACGTGCCTGTGCTATTATTATAAGCGCCCTGGAGGGAAGGTGAACTACATATTTTTGAAATCGTGCCCGCTCCATTCCATTGCATCCATTTGTGTCCATTTCTCAAATGCTCTTCTGGAAACCAGCACGTGATTGTACTCATTGACGCTTTTACTAAGTTTGTTCGGTTCAAGGCAGTACGGGATAGGAAAACTTTTCACGTGATACTATTTTTATATGAATCCACTCTTATTTTCGTTTGCCAACCAAAATTATAACTGATAGGGGTACATCATAAACTTGTAATTTATTTGAAAAATACTGTAAAGAGAATATCATACAACGCAATAAGAATGCCAAGGGCGCACGGGCAGGTTGAACGAATGAACAGAACGTTATTGAGTGCCATAATAACTATGACAAAGAAAGAAACTGGACGGGACTGGGACAAAACTTTACGTAACATACAGTGGACGATAAACAGTTCCCCAAACAACACCACTGGTAAAAGCCCAACTTTTATTTTATTTCAGACATTGGGATAACTTGCAAAATAAGCTCCTTTTAGTTTTGCAAAGCATCGGAGAACTGGAACCAAATCCAGTAGCTGTTAATCGTATAGAAGCATCTGAGAAAATAAAGGAACAAAAGATCAAGTGGAAACATCGTTACGATCAACAGTAAAAAAAGCTAATGTTATACAACAAAGATGACTTAGTCGTAATTGAGAACGAACCACCATCGACGGGCGAATCTCAAAAACTTGAGCCCAAATTAGAGGACCCTATATAATTTGTGTAGTACTACCGAACGATCGATACGTGGTTGCAAATATACCTGGAATGCGACGATTTTACCGCTCAGTATATTCTTGTCGAGTCAGCTGAGTGCGGTAGGCAAGCTAGCGAATGCCAATTAAACTAGCTCATCGGAGGAGTGGGATCTTGCAATTGCCACTGGACCGCCGTGTACCTTTTTACGTGACTATATTGCTATTAATAATAAAAAAGAGAAATAACGAATTGCTGCAACCTACTTACACTAAACAAAAACGTATTTCCATTTGTGAAACCTTAGATGGGATAGGTTCCACGTAGTGTCCCTCCCACTGTATACTATTTAACGTAGTCACTCCACGGTTACCACACCACCTAGTTATCATACGTGGCAACCCCTAAATTGCAGTCAAAATTACCTAAATCTGACTTACCTCGTTACCGTCTAAGTTACCTTTTCACAAGCTCACTCCTACTTTTACTCACTTAACATTCTGTTAAGCAATAATACGTACAAATTTCATAACATGTTGGTATGTAGATACATAATTTTATTCATAATATTTTATTCTATCATATTTGTTATAAAACAATACTAGATTGGAGTCAGAGACTCCAACGTGCTACACGCCCATTCTGGTCTTTTTGGCTCATTAGCCATCGTAGGCTGGCGTGGTCGGTAATTATGGTAAATTCTTGACCCTCCACGTAGCAACGAAATTTGTCCACCCCTAGAACTGCTGCTAAGCACTCTAGCTGTGTACGTTTGTGAGAAAAGTAATATATCGGTATTTCCACCCCGTTTTCGTCTTCTTGGCATCACACAATATTAGGTGCTGACGATAAAGCCTGTTTTAATTCTTTAAATGCTTTTAAAGCTTCGGGCGTAAAGTTAAAAGATTTACTCTTTTAAAGTGTATCTGTCAAGGGTATAGCTGAGGACGAATAATTATTGACAATCCGCCTATACTACCCAGATAAACCTAAAAAAGTCTGACCTGTTTGCTGTTTTTGGGACAGGGAAATCCCCTATCGCATTTACTTTATCCGGATAATGAAACCTAAAAATGTTAATTCTTTAAAGCAAAATTTTGATTTAGATAAATTAATTATTAATCCGGCGTCAATAGCATGGCAAGCTTCGATAGGATTTCCATGTGTTCTTTAAAAGTCGACGAGACTACTAACAAATCATCCAAATAGACATAAACATGTTGTCTTAACTCATGTGGAAGGAATTGGTCCATAAGTCTGCAAAGCCTTTGGGCAGCATTGCAAAGGCTGAATGGCATGACGGTGAACAAGGGTTGGCCGGGCACAGTAAACGCAGTTTTTTCCCTTGATGCTCTCCAGAGGTATTTGCCAAAATCCTTTAAATCCACAGTCGATGTATAATGTGTATCTGTTTGTCGACTAAGCAAGCCATCAACATGATGACGAGGATAGCTATCCTTTTTCGTCATCTTATTCACTTTCCTCGAGTCTAAGCATAATTTTTCAATGTTTTCCCCGGTTTTTGCACAATTACAATTGAAGAGCTGCATGCACTCTGGCTTTCCTCAATCACTCCTAAGGCAATCATCCTATCCAATTCTTTATACATTAGGGCCTGTACCGCTGGAGAGACCGGGTAATGACGTGTGTTCTTCAAGCGACGTTTTACCAAGTCCAAATTTGAAGCAAGCTTATAACCTGTTCAAGGTACATTGTTTGATCTGCAGTGAACTCGTGAGCATTTGAATCACGAAGACAGTCTAGAGAGGAAATATCAGACAAAATATGTTTAGCGATGCCGAACGAATTCCAAAAATTCACCTCTTAATATAAGGATTGTTCCAATGAAGGAACTTAGTACAACTTGATTTTCTTTGAACATCCTTTATAAGTTACTGATGTCAAAAGTTCATCTATTATTGATTGAGTCTGACCACTTGCTGTTTTTACTTTGCAGGCATTATTAACAGAATTGAACGAAATACCCTCAGAATTAACAAGGTCAAGACATCCGGCACCTAGACAGCTTATGCATGCCCCACTGTCCAATAGACTTAGCATCTTTTTTTTTCGAAAATCGTCACATTGGCTTATGGCCTTGGGTCAACACCACAGCCTAGTGTAGAAGCAGAAATAGATCGATGTACTTCACGTTTCTCTTTAAATTTTTCCCTCAATTTTAAAATACGATTTGAAGGAGTTTTAAAAATACGATCACGCACACCATAATAATTCATCAATCTTTTGTACAGTGAAGGTTTTTGAATTTGCTTCGCACAACAGTCCTTGGGTTTTACTTCAGGTTTGTGTAAAAGTCTTTTGAGAATTTGAATATTTGTATTGGTTTTGGAAGTTTGGTTACTGTCTATAGAATTTTCTGGTTGTATTGTGGAATTAGTTAGATTGGGGCTTGAAATTGCAGGTTTATTTTCATTAT
This sequence comes from Eupeodes corollae, assembly GCF_945859685.1. NCBI lineage: Eukaryota > Metazoa > Arthropoda > Insecta > Diptera > Syrphidae > Eupeodes > Eupeodes corollae. The sequence continues at coordinate 119,325,208 of NC_079147.1, forward strand.
GTAAATGCTTAAAATTATCTAAGTCTGTTTCTGTTCCGGGTTCACCTGTGTATAACAAAACTCCCCGGTTGGATTGCCCCGTTTCCGGTTTCCCAAATACTTTGGGCATTTAGGTAAGGTAGTGTTTTCTAAACCACATCGAAAGAAAATTAAGTTCCTCTGTGGACTATTACAAAACTTATACGTATGGCCTTTGCAATTGCAGTTCCAACATGTATAAGAGTCAAAACTTTGGGACTCCTCATCTTCGTCTCGTAAATCTAACTCATTAACTTTAGGCCGTATAATAGAATTTGGTATCTGAAATGTATAGTTCTGATATTTTCATATTGACTGAAGCGTTTTTCGGTAGTATGACAAACGTATGCCACTTCGGGTAGACTTTTTGTGGAGAATGTTATTAACAGTTCCCCGGTTTGTCTTTAACATTTTGCTTAATGGTATCTATTAATTCATGAGATGGTTTCGGTATTAGTAAGCGTAAAATCAGTTTCATGATGTCTAAATAGAAAAATTATCGAAAGTTTCCGTCTGACTCTGACGTCGGTCAAACATTTTTCGCGAAATTTCAGTGTCAGTCTCTAGTCTTTTGTATTGCTCTAAGAGAGCAAGCTCTAAATGTGGCCAAGTAGCACAAGTATTGCTTTTCAAGTAAATCCAAAGCCACGTCTCGACTTTACCCGCTACGTAGATATAAAAATGTAGGAAAATATCATCCCAGGAAAACTTATAAGAAGTTTTTAGGCAATTTAGTCTAAAGAGGAAGTCTTCAATGAACATTCTTTCATTGTCGAATTTTAGTCACCATTTCTTAAAATCAGCTGGTCGTGTCCATTACGTTGTATTTAAACCTTGATTGTAGGAACTAAGAGTTGGCTTGCTCGAACTAGGATTGGTGGCTAAATCCTCTATTCTGTTCGTAAAATTTTGAAAATCTTCACTCGGATAAAAGTCTAGCTCTTCTTCTTTCATGCGGTTCTTTTTAAGGCCTATATGCATGAATGCATTTCTGGTGTAAGTTTCATTATGATTTTGGTTTTGAGTCGTGTTTTCGCTTGCTTTACGATTTGTATCTATGTCGTTTTGAACTAGTACTTAGTGTGTTAACATTAGCAGGGGGTTGAACTTCTGGAGCAGGAGAATAGCGAAAAGCTCTAAGTTCTTCTCTCACGTCTGACATAATTTGTCTCCGAAGGCTTAATCTTTTCGGCTTCTTCCTGACGTCTTCGAAGATCTTCAGCCCTATTTAATCCTATTTAGGCCACAACTATATTTTGGATGACACGTGTAACTTTCTCATCCTGAGATAAATCTTTCTGACTTGATACCGACGGACCGGAACCACATATTGCATGTTCACCTGTACCAGGGTTATTAAGCGACTGACCGTCTTCATCATCAGCGCGTATTGCGATTTAAAATTTGTTGTTTAGGCCCCATATTACTCGTAGTTCAAATGTAATTAAAAAGGTTTGTTCTATTTTTTTTGTTGTGCGTTCTATTGAAAGCGGATTCCAAAAAATGTTGAGTACGTTTTTAACACTCCATAAAAAAAATTAATTCAATAAAGGATTTCGCAATAAAAATAAAATGCGCGACTGGGTCGCACGAACTTGCTCCTGTATGCTAAGAGTATGTTTACAAAAGTACTTATATAAGATTTAAAAATATACCTGTAAATTAAGTTTGTCTTCAAAGATATAAATGCCATTATGTACAATTGTACATAATGAAAACCATAGTACTCTCATGAGCAGAAACTTTTAGGGCGACCAGATGCATAGTCGTTGGCGTGGCTTTAGTATCGAAAGTGGAGAAATTCAGCTGGAGCGAGAGAAAAATATTATTTCCATTCCCATAAGCAGCCAGCAGAATAAGGGAGATAATTAATTTTCGACCCCAAAAAGTCAACACAATTTCCGTCATTCTACTTGAGTCTATCCTTGTATATATTTTCACATACAGAGCTTCCATATAAAGGTTGATGAATTTGTTTTTGTTTTATTTATATCAATGCACTTTATATAAAAAACAAAATGGCTTAATGTTGTATCTAATAAGGGGATGAAACAAACTATTGCATGCTTACGTCAGCTGTTTAGGATCTTTTACCTATATTTGTTTTTATTTACATTCATGAGTCTGCTTTTACTTCGGTACGATCTTTGTATATGAAAAATGGTTTGTATAAGGCTACGATGCGATTCAAAGCTTTTTTCCTTTAGATAGAGCTTTATTGTAATTTCATATTAAAAGAATCAGGATGGAAAATAAATAAGATAAGAAAGAGGCTGACCATGAATGTTTAAATTGTAAATCGATCGCCTATTGGTTGTGTAGTTAGGGAGCAGGTAGATGTCTAAAACGAATAAAGAATAGTTCATTGGTGTGCTTAGCTTTATGCAGATAGATAGATAAGGACATGTTTATGATGATAATGAAGGAATGTTATTGGTAGCTAAAAGGTACATACTACATTCCTTCTTTACTATAAGTTTTCAGCGCTAACATGGAGTTTTTACGTTCAGTTTATTTATTTTGTTAAAGTTTAAAAAAATAACAAGCATACGAACAGGTACAAGAAATTGCTATTGATGTTTTGTTTACAGTCAGGCTTTTGTGCGTTTGGGATTTTAGTTATGAAGTGACACGTTAGCAGTAGTTGTTGAATTTGTACGTAATACCTTTATAAGTAGGTATAATGTGTATACGTTGAAAAAGTGATTCTAATAGAAAACACATATACTATTTCTGGCACGTTTCTTTAACTTTTACTAAGTATTTATTCTTTTATATAGGCGAAGGCAAGTAAATCATGTGTGAAACAACCTTATTCGTAAAGAATAATATTTTAAAATCACATATACAAAGTTACCAAGATATTACTTCTTGATAGACACTTTAAAATAGATTGTTGATCAAATATATCATATTCGTTAATCCGATACAGTTGCGCTACATGGGCGGCCATTGTTGGTATTTACAATAATTTTAGTTATAAAAATACATAAATACATATGTACCAAATGCACTAATTTAGATAAAAGCTAGGAATGTAATTACAATTTTGTCAAAATAATGCGCTCTTTCGGGCTCATGCACAGTTAAAATATTAAAAAAAAATTATTTTAATATTCAAAATTTCGCCCGAAAAATAAGTTTGTCTTCAAAAATTTAAATGCCATTTTATAAATAAAAAAACATTTTATTTTTCAAAATTTTTTTATGAAAATCGTTAGAGCGGTTTTTTTTTAAATTAATTTTTTATATATAAAATTTTTCAATTTTGTTCCAAAAATATTTTTGGTACGCAGTTGTTTAGAGATTGTTAATATACGCTATACGTTTGAATTTCATAAAAAAATGTTGAACCGTTTTTGAGATATCGAATTTTGAAAAAATAAAATTCAATATTTTTTTAAAAATCCAAACAATTAAAAATTGCACTTTTGATAATCAAATATTGTTAAAGCAATATAAGAGCTTATTCAGAAAAAAAATTATTGAAATCGGTTTATAAATTACTGAGAAATTTAAAAAACAAAATAACGGTTCTATGAGCGGTACCTTTCCTGAGCAATACAAAAATTTGTTTTTCTTATTAAAAGAAGCCAAGTTAGAAAATAAAATTTTAGAGAAAATGTAAAGAAAATCTATCGGTTTGTTTTTGAGAAAATTCGAATTTTCTTTTTTTACCAAAAAATATTGTATGGTGGCCACTGTTAGTTTTGATCTTTAAAAAAAAATGAAAAAAACGCCAAACGCGAATCTGCTCAAAACCTTAACTTCCAAGTTTGAACTCAATCGACCCAATGGTTTAGGCTGTAGGCGCGTGGACAGACAGACAAAACCGACCGGACGGAATCGCGGGACCCACTTTTTTCGACTTGTCTACCATCGTAATATCATGTTTGATTAAAATCTCGAGTTCGAAATTTTGCACGAATGCAAAACTTGCCATATAGTTCCTATATGTCGCAAGTAAAAAGTTACAAAAACAAAATTGTATGTGTTCGCTATAATCATCAAAAATTTGAGCTTGAGAAAGGTATTCAACTTAGGGATACTTAGACGGCAAAGATAAAATAAATAAAGATTGGTTTTTCTTTAATCTAGGTATAACTTTGTTTAAAAAAAAATTGTTTTCTGAGCGCATGCATAGGGATATCATAATATCAAACACATCTTCTTTGGTCGATCAGAACCAAACTAAACCTTTTTCAAAGAACAAAACTATCAGCTGTTTTTAGACCTCCTTTTGCTTTAGAGTAATTTGATGATTGTTTATAGTTTTCGAATCAATTCGGGCGCTGAGGACGGAGACGTGATCTACATGAATCGATATCCTCAAATACGAACTAAAAAAAAGACGTGTGGCACTCGGAGACTACCGCGGTAAAGCTATTGCATTATCTATACACAAAAAAAAAATGTACTGAATAGTACACGTGCTTGGTTTGATGGTTTCTGTTAGATACATATTGATGAATGAATTTATATGTATAACTATACGCGTGTCTGTTTTTGTGCAAGAGTACGATAACTCAGGCGACAAGATATTAAACATTTATAACGGATTTTTAAGAACAGTTAGCATTTTTTACTATGGGAGGTAGGGTCTATTTTTCAGTAGTTCAAGATTATCTACTATTTTTTCTATTGCCCTTATTTGTTTTTGATTAAGAACGGAAACTGATAACTAGTAATTTTGAGTTTAAAACAATTTTTTTCATAAACTACATACTTTTGAGTTGATTAACCCTGCAGTCGTGCGCGGATTACTCATACAAAATGGAGTATTCCTGAAAAACTAGTGGTGGAGATGTTTGTTTCTTTTAGTTAACTTAACTTAATATAACATGTTTTTCTTAAAAGGTTTTATTTATGCAGACTGGATAGTTGTTGGTTTTTAATATTGTTTTTATTTTTCTTCTATTTTCTGTTTCATATTTATCGTCGCTGAGGTCCAAAACTTTGTTTATGAAATTGAATGCTGTGTTAAAAGATATGATCTATGTATTTGGCTATAAATTTAATGTGTATTCCGATGTTGTTTAGTTGTTCAGTAGGTTGTCCAAAATAACATCTGCAACTGTTGGGGAAAGGGTTTCCCATAGGCTTACCCAATGTTTGCAAATAGAACTTGTCGTCAAATTGAAAATAGTTGTAATAAAATAGACAAAAGTCCAGAAGCTTGAGAAACTTTGGCTTTGGTATTTTTGTGTGATTCTTTATACATCTCATTGTTTCATGAAGTTTTTAATAGCTTAATAATGTTGGTATATTAGTAAATAGTGAAACCACATCAAAAGAAACCATGACGTCATCATCGTATAAAACTATATCCATTAGTTTTTCTTTTAGTTGGAAAGAATTTTTGATGTTGTATTTGTCTGAAATTATGTTTTGAACAATAGTCCCAATATGTTTTGACAGACTGTAACAGGGTACATTCATAGACGATGATATTGGACGTAGACCGGCAATTTTTTTTTAAGCCAGCGGTAGATGCATTCATTTTTGAAGAGTTCGTTTACAAGCGTGTTATTTGTTGATTGAAGTTTTGTTGTTGGATCCAGTCTTATTGTTTTGTATGTGTTCTTATCTTCAAGAAGTTTGTTCATTTTTTGCTCATAGTCTTGTTTATACATTATTACTGGATATACATTTTTTAGTTGTCTGGAATGTTTTTAGAATAAATTTTTCATTAGGTTTATTTTTAAGCCTTCTTGTATGTTCTTATCTTTTTCTGTGTCATCTTCTATTGTTTGGATGGTTTGTTCTATGTATAAAATTCGACACTTTAGACTAAAGTCAATTTTCACAAACACCAAACTAAAAATACAAAAAGAACAACAACACAACGTAGTGTATGAAATAGAATTCAAAGGCAAAAAGAATTAAAAGTGCGATCTGGTTTACATAGGACAAACAAAGAGAAATTTAAATCTAAGACTAACTGAACACGAAGCAGGCATAAAGAAAAACAAAGAGACAACTGGACTTGCACAGCATGTAACACAAACGGGACACTCAGTGAACTTCGAGGGAGTAAAAATATTGGATAAAGAGAGAAAATTAAACACATGATTAACTATGGCATGATGGTTAGTGCGTTGGACTGCCATGCGAGAGGTCTTGGGTTCGGTCCCTGCCTATGCCATATTAAGTCTTTACATGGGTACTGCGTCTTGCGAGGAATTGACAAATTCTCAAAGAGTAATTCTTGTCATAAAAAGTGCTTTCTCAAATTTGCCTTTCGGATTCGGCTTAAAACTGTAGGTCCCTTCCATCCATGACAACAGTACTCGCACACAGAAATGGTTGAGAGCTGTCAGTCACTAGGCCCTAGTTCATTAATGGATTGTTGCGCCACCCAATTTATTTATTTATAACTATGGAAAGTTTACGAATCCGACAAAAAATAAAGAGAACCATGAACACGAAAGAAGACATCGACAACATCAAACAAAGCTATGATGTAGTACTTCCCCATCTGTGATATAAGTGTTTTTCTTGTTTTTTTTTGTTTATTTTCGATTTGGGTCAGTTCCGTCAGGTGTGGAAAGAAAAAAGTATGATTTACTACAAATGTAAGAAAATGTTATATCAAACAAAGTATTTTGTAATTGAAAAGTTATTATTTATATGTATTTATACAGATTGAATAAAGAAAAATATCCCTGAAGAAGTAAGGAATTCTAACAAAACGTTGGGAGAAAGAATGAAATAGTTTTTTATTAGCATTCCCCAAACCAAAAAGACAAAAAGAGCCTATTTTCAACACAATCAATAAAAACAAGTTCAAAGAATTGGTCAAGCACAATCAACAATAGAAAAAATAATTATCAAATTTGGTCAAAGATGACCAATGTGGCATCCGTGGGTTCACCGAGCGAGCAACGAAAGCAACGCCCATCACCGAATGACACTTCAAAACAAAATAGCCGATTAATGCACATTGAATACATGCACTGTGCAATACCGGACATGGTTAAAAATTGCTATAAAAATAAGACAGGGGTGCCTTCCTGCGGTTGGTATTGAAAATTTGTTTTCATTTTACTAACTGCTTTCATAAAATTCTTTATATCTTTCATAGTACCTCGCACCCTTCGAATAAAAGTTACCTAACTTAAAAATTGCAACTTGTAGGTAGTGAGTCTTCAAGAAAGTATGATTTTGAGTAATTTTGAATGTATCTCTCACATATTTCATCGGAAATTATTGATTTTCTTGTGAAATTATATGTTGAAAGCTTATGAACTAATTAATATCATAACATTTAATTTTTTCAACAGTTTCAAATAAAATCACTTTATTTCAAAATTATTTCCGTATTTTTGGAATTTTTTATTTAAGACCCCTTTAAGACGCAAGACACTACAAGTCATGATGAAAAATTATTGAATCAGTCATTATATTACTATACATTTCTGCTAAGCTTAAGGCGTATATTAAAACTCAAGGTCAGAAAATAAAACGTACCAATTAAAATATTAATATCTTATCCAAATAAAATATTTTAAAATATGTTTGTCTTTAGAATGCTACCTTGTACCTGTTTTGAGGATTATTTAATCATTTGGTAATTAATTTCAAAAAAGTACTAACTTTTTTTACTTCCAATAGCAAAAAGTACTCTTGCAGTACTTTTTTGCTTTGTTGCTGTATTTGTTTAAATTTGTTCTATTTCTGGCCAAAGCAAAACCGTAATCGTCAAGTATAATTTGCATACACACATATTATGTCAACAGCTTGTTTCTATTGTCTCCCTCGATCTCCCATTACATTGGCATGTGCTGTTCTCTATTTTCTATTCTTTAACTATTGTTGATTATTGTTAAATGTTCCCTCATTTTATATTCATTTATTTAGAACATATTGCCAGAACTCTGCAAAAAGTTAGCGTTGATATAAATATTTTATATTCTTTTATAAAAAGAAAGTTATGTCTTAGCAACGACAGTAAAATGATAATAATAAAAAGGAAAGTCGTATTCCAAGCAATACTATGGATGTTAGGTTTGGGGGAAATTTAAAATTTCATCTTAAAAAACTGCAAGCATCACAAAACAGCTTCTAAAATGATGCCTAACCTTCCACCATAGATCTTTGCAATAAAACTTTATTTTTCAATTTTTCTTTATTAATTTATATCTTTAGTCACAGAATCAGTCTTTTTCTACTTCGTATCCAAACTTCTTTAATTTCCAAAAATTACAAGATGGTTTCATTTCCTGCCTTCCACGTGTTTTTACTCTGTTTCTTGTCCGGCATTGCCAGATTATCATCTTTTGTGAGAAGGCCGAGAGTCGGCGCTTGGAACAAAGGAAAGAAACCATTTACATTTAACATAACAATGTAAATATAACAGCAAAAAAAACTATTACACTCTTTAAATTGTTAATTTATCAATTTATTTTCTTTATGCTCATTATTTATGTATTGTTTGTCTTTACTTGTCTATTAATTAATTTACTTATTTATGTATTTATCTGTTTATTTATTTATTTTATTTATTTATTTTATTTATTTATTAATTACTTTATTTATAAACTAATTTATTTATTTTTGTACATATCTTTATTTAACAATTTGTTGATTCTTACTAACAAATTACTAATATATTAAAATTTATTTATCAGTTATCATCAGCACTACCCTTTTTTTAGTAACATACTTCCAAACAAAAGTTTAGAAATCTTAATTTCATTTGAGCTAAAATGTATCTGCCCTTTTTAATTTGAGTTGAACTATTTGTTTTTATTTTCCTTCAAAATTGTTACTTAAATTATTATTATCTAAATTCTATATACAAATTAATTGTTCAGCAGAAAAATATCAAATCTGTATGTAAAATGTGCGTGACCGTTAATACAAAAATAAAGAATATCTATCTATTTTTGAGGTAAAATTCCTTTGTTTTAGTCGAATATAACATAATTGTCGCCATTTACATTAATTATTTTGATGGCGTCAGTGTCCAAAATATCGAAACTCATCAATCATTTGAGAGATGTTTTCCAAGTGGAGTTGTATCAGATAAGGTGTTTTCTAGCCCTTGAAGTTACCTAGTATTGCGACGATTTCGCTTGGACAAAAGAACTATTCTAAACAATTTGTGGTGACACCAGCTGATCCATCTGTTTTGCTGAGTACCTTTGCAGCAACGTCAGAAGAACATCGTTTTCCATACCGAAACTTCTTTGGGAGCCTAGTTTACCTGTCTATTGGTACTAGACCAGATAGCTTTTGATGCGCTTTTTGTTGGGAAAATGCCAACACATGTCACGTCCAGATAGTGAAACGTATTATCTGATATGTTAAGGGGACAATTCATTATAGTTTAATATTACAAAAAATGTAGTTAAACCATGAATTGTTTCAGTTATGCTAAATTTGCTGGTGATCTCGGACGTTCAACTAGTGGTTGTATTATTTTACTTGGACAGTCACATAAACTAAATCGTTCGATTTTTTCCAAAAGGAAATGGAATGTAAAAAATATTTGTTTTAATTTTATTATTGTTATTATTGGTAATAACTTTTTTTAATTATAACGTGGAAGTGTTAAGATCATTATAAAAATCATTGAATTATTTTTAACTCATTGTACTCTCCACTTTGTACATATGTACATAGGTACTTGATTATAACTTTACATACTTTTCTTATTTTTGCCTTAATAAGTAACTCATTGTGTTCTGAATTTAACCCAGGTAACGTGTTTTATTGAACAAATGTCATCCATTATTGCGAAACATGGGCTTTCGTCGAAAACACAACATTACAATACCAACGTGGCACGCAAATAGCGACGATCTGTCTCCCATTGAGACCCTTTGTTGACGAAAATGAAAAAAGAAACAATTACAAATCCAGCTAAGAACTTGAGCTAGGTATAGCAAAAAACCAGAAAGTTTCGAATGACATAACCCCTGCGTTTTGCTATAACCTTATGGAAACACTCCCAAGTCGAATTGTGGACGTTAGTAAGAACAAAGGTGACGTCACTAATAGGTGAAGACAAGTTATTTGTATTGGGCTGCCTTTTTTGCATCGTAAAAACCGTGGACTAGCTATTTTGCTCGTTACATGTCGTAAGATATTTCTTGTTTTTTGTTTTAAGTTTAAGAAGAGTTTTTCTTACACAAGAAAAATACTAAAATAAAATTTTAATTATTGTATTTAATTTAAATTACAACTCATATAAAGTAATAACAAGCAGGTCAACTATTTTGCATTTCGGTCGTATAACATACAACAACAAAAATACATACATAAATACAGATTTTTTGATTTTTGGTGAAAAAATGGCTATTTAGAACAAAAAAACAGATACAAAAGAATGAACAAAAAAAACTAAATAAACATAGATATTTACATATTTATCAACGTTATCTCCTTCGTCTGTTTTATTTAAATTATCAGTACCATGATTACATGGTTCAGAAATTGTTTTTTTTTTGGCAAATCGAAAACTTCTGGAAATTTTTGATTTGCTTTTATAGCAACAATTGGGAAGTTGGTAAGTTCCGTCCGCGGAAATGCGGCTTGGCCTTGGAAGAGCAATGTCACACTTCTTCATTTCACAGTCATCTGAGAATCTATATTTCAGTAGAATAAGTGAACTATTTTTTTCAAAAAAATTTTTAAACTCTACATTACACTTGGTAAGAAAAAGTAAAAGCGAACGTTTTTCCAGTCATTAAAATTAGTATATTCATACGTATACAGTCATATGATGATGGATTGTGTCTTGCATTATAAATCAAAGTTAGCCACTCGGAAGTGCCCTACTGTTTTATTTCGTATAAATGACATGAATGTGATATGAAATGTGATTTTTTTCAAAAAATACCTTAACATGGATAGCATGCTTCTGTTGCGATGTTGTCCTGCACATCTATCACCATAAATATGAATTATATTTTTAACTTCTCGCTGATCCACTGAAGCCAAATATTTGAATATTATAGATGAAATTTTGTTGTACTTTCGTAAACACACTCGTTGTAGTACAAGTATTTTTCGCGAATAGCACAGATTTACACTTTTACCATGAAGGGTATTTAAAACTTTTTGTAAGTCAAAGCATGCACAGAGAATAAATGGATTTAACTATTTTTCTGATCTGAGAGGAATACATGCTTTGCGATTGCTTTGTCTCTCATATGGTTTGAGTTTTCATCTATTTCTTCCATAATAATTCTTTGTTCTTCTTTCTCAGCATTCTTATGATTAAGGCAAATAGAAGCCTACGTGGTAATTATTATTTTTGAACTTGGACGACATTCCTTAGCAGTATTAATAAACTGAACTTAATTATTTAGCCTTGACCTGAACACGATGACTAAAGTTTAATTTTTAATCAAATAAACGGCTGTAACGGTAATATTTAGTAATAAACAAGTTCACTTTCATGAAATTCATAAGTTTCAGTGGGCATATATACTCTTCCTAAATCTTAGCATGACAGGAACAATTTCTTAGTGTATATTAGGGTTTGATTGCCGATGTAAATACTAACAAAATTTGGAAATTAATATCTTATTCTTAGTCATCTGCGATATTTGACTGTAAAACAAACTAACAAATGCCGCTTACGATAATTTTTTTATCTACTAATATTATAAAGAGGAAAGATTTGTATTTTGTATGTTACGAATAAACTCAAAAAGTACTGGACCGATTTTAATAATTCTTTTTTCATTAGAAAGCTACATTATCACTGAGTAACATAGGCTATATTTAGTACTAGATTACTATAGAAATCTTTACAAATTCCTATTAAAACCAACCGAAGGTGTAAAAAAATTAGCCATAAAATGTCTTTCATCGCATACGCTATGAACAATAAAACAAAACAAAAAGTTATTATAAGTGAAAACAGGTCAAATATATCCATTTTAATCCTTACCTGACATAGCTAATGTTAGAAAGATACACAATCGGTTTTCCCAACACCAGCACATACACCTTCGATAGTATGATACATAAATGAGGTCTTTTTTCATAATGGATTTTTAAAGGCGATCCAATGTGATCGCATGTGTGTGTATGGTTTTTTCCGTGCTGTTCATTGATTGAATGTGACCAGCCTCTGCTCTTCTTTTATTTTTTGTGTCATTTTTTTATTTTATAAATTAAAATACCTCTTATGTATTTTTTAAATAAATGTATTGTTTTGAAATATGAAAATTGCATCATCTTTATTTTGTTCTTCTAAAAACATAAAAAAGTTATGTTTAGCGTAGTATAAGAAACAGTACTTTTTACTTCTTGCGTACGTATTTAAAACAGCTGGTAACACTAAAATGCAATTAGGGCTGGAATAGGAATTGTAACTCTTTTTCTTCCTTCTCTTTTACACTGTAACTATTCTTACTGCCATCTATTTCTCGTGTTTGTGTGACATAGGGGTAATTTAAAACATGAACTCAGAAGGAAAACGTGGAGAGTGTCTCTGCTCATTATTAAATATACTCTCATTTGCGCTGTCGGCTCCTTACGCAGCGGACGCAAGCGACATTGAAGATTTAGAGTTTTTTAAATACATTTGTATGCTTCACTTCAAAAGTTCTTTTCAGAGCTACTTAATTTTAGTATTTATCACACTTTTTCATATTTCTCAAAGTTCTTTTCAGAAATATCTCTTTGAACTTGAATAATTTCTTTGTTATTATTATTTAAAATAAATATCCTTCATAGCAATATGCCTAGAAGAAGAAGGTCGCAGCTATCTAAGAATAGTTCCCAAGCGAGATTAGTAAAAGTTCGTCGTATTGGAGAGTCTTCTTCTGAAAATGCAGATCGTCTGGAAATTATGAGAGTGTACGCTTCCCAATCGCGAGCCAGAGAATTAAGCGTCGAACGTTCAATTCGTCTTGCAGAACAAAATGCAAGATACGAACGACAGTCAAGTGCTGAGCGCTCTCAGCGACTTGAAGAAAATAGAGCTAGGAACTCGCGAACGCGTGCACGGGAATCTAGCACTGAACGCTCGCAGCGGCTTTTGACACAGCGAGATAGACAACGGTCGTTAAGAGCTAGGACGCGCAATAGAATTTTAGCGCATAGTAATAGGTCGGCATTTAGTTACGATCCTCAAATTGAATATGCTCATCAAAACAGCATCCAAATCGGAGCAATGAATAAGATGTGTCCGATATGTTTCGCTAAAAAATGGGCTGAGGAAGCGAAAGGTATGTGCTGTGCATCTGGAAAGGTTGTTCTCCCTAACATTGATGAGCCACCAGAACCAATTAAAAGTCTTTTGACAAATAATCATATACTATCCGCGCATTTTTTGAATAACGTACGTAGATACAATAGCCTTTTTCAAATGACTTCCTTTGGGGCAAAAGAAATTAAGGAGGGTCATTTTATGCCTAACTTTAAGGTGGAAGGACAAGTTTATCATCTCATAGGTAGCCTTTTACCGCCATCAGGACAAATTCCCCAATTTTTGCAGATATATTTTATTTCCGATGCTGATCAACTATCATTGCGATCAAACACGGCTCCCATGCTAAAACTAAATTTGATAAACGAATTGCAGACCATGTTGAATAGCCACAATGTTTACATACGAATTTTTAAACATAGTATTGAACTCAATACCCCCGACAGTTTGAAATTGATCATTTACTCTGATCGCACACCCCATACAGAACACAGAGGAAGATATAACGCCCCTTCAATAAATGAAGTGGCAGTTCTCTTGGTCGATGAAGACAAAGGACCCAGGGATATAGTACTGCACGGTAGAGACGGACAACTAAAACGAGTGTCGGAATTACATCGAGCATATGATCCGTTACAATATCCGTTGATGTTTGCATCAGGAGACGATGGATATTATTTAACTATTCCTCAGCAGAATTCCTCAAGAAATAAGACTGTGTCATGTATGCAATATTATGCATACCGTTTAATGATTAGGGCCAACTGTTTTAATGCACTCCATTATTACAAAGATTTGTTTAATCAATATTGTGTGGATATGATGGCGAAGATGATTTCCGAAAGGTTAAATTTTGTTTACCGAAACCAACAAAAGCTTAGAGCGGATGACTATATTCATTTAAGGGATGCTTTAAACCAAGACGCAAGGGTAATTGCAGCTAATATCGGACAGCATGTCATCTTGCCGTCATCATTTACTGGGTCTCCAAGGTATCTCCACGAAAAGACACAAGATGCAATGACATACGTGCGCAATTATGGAAGGCCAGATCTTTTCATAACTTTCACCTGTAATCCAGATTGGCAAGAAATAAAACAGGAACTTTTTCCCGGTCAACGGTCTTTCGACCGGCATGACATCATAGCTCGAGTGTTTCACTTAAAAATGAAGAAAATGATAAAAATATTAACAAAAGACGCGATTTTTGGGCCGGTTAAATGTTATATGCTTACTGTTGAGCGGCAAAAAAGAGGATTGCCGCATTGTCATATGTTGCTTTGGTTGAACTCAAAAGTACAACCCGATGAAATTGATAAAATAATAGTTGCCGAACTACCTAATAAAGACGAAGACCCAGTATTATTTGAGATAGTCACAAAGAATATGGTACATGGACCATGTGGACAAGAAAATTTGACTTCTCCGTGCATGAAAAATGGGATATGTACAAAAAAATATCCACGACGTTTCGTGACTGAAACCCAGACCGGTGAGGATGGGTATCCCGTTTATCGACGACGCGATATCGACAACGGAGGGCAGATTGCTGCATTGAATGTCCGAGGGCGTACGGTTAATATAGACAACAGATGGATCGTTCCATATTCCCCAATACTATGTCGATCTTTTAATGCTCATATTAATGTTGAATATTGTCATTCCGTACAAGCCATAAAATACATATGTAAATACATTAACAAAGGATCGGATCAAGCACTTTTCAGTGTCAGAAATGCTCACGATGAAGTTGAAAATTATTTGAACGGCCGGTACATAAGTACATCTGAAGCAGTGTGGAGGATATTAGAGTTTCCTATACATGACAGACACCCTACCGTAGTACACCTAGCAGTACACCTAGAGAATGGACAACGAGTGTACTTCTCAGCGGAAAATATGCAAAATATAGCGCAAAATCCACCAAAAACGACACTTACGGCGTTTTTTGACCTATGCCACAGTGATGGTTTTGCTAAAACACTACTATCACGAAGTTCCTCATTATTATACATGGGCTAACAATAAATTTTCTAGAAGGAAACGTGGCCAAGAAGTAGTTGGACATCCCGGTATAAAAAAAGATGCGGCACTGGGAAGAGTATACAGCGTTCATCCTTCCCAGTCAGAGTGTTTTTATCTCAGGATACTGCTTCATCATGTACGTGGCCCAACATCGTTCCAAGATTTAAAAACCGTTGACGGAGTTGTTAAAGAAACTTACCAAGCCGCTTGCCGAGAAAGGGGTTTGCTAGAAGATGATAACCAATGGGAAACTACTTTGAGAGAAGCTTCGATTTCTCAATGTCCGTTAAGGCTGAGAGAGTTGTTTGTGGTAATATTATTATTTTGTTTTCCCTCGGAACCTCTCAAATTATGGGACACGTTTAAAGATGATTTGTGTGAAGACATCAGACATATAGCCCAAGAACAAGGTTCCGATTATGATGTATATAACAAAGGTTTGATACAAATCGAAAACAAACTTTTAGAATTAAATGACAAAAGTTTAAGAGACTTTGGATTACCTTCTCCGAATCGCTCACAAAATGTAGTTGATGCCATACCGTGCCGTATATATGATGTTAACGAGTTGTCAGAATTTGTCAATTCAAATGTACCCAAGTTAGTGGCAGATCAAAAAATAGCGTACGATGCTATAATTGAAAGTGTGGAAAATAACAGTGGTCAACTTTTTTTTTTGGACGCGCCCGGTGGCACGGGTAAAACCTTTCTTGCCAATTTAGTATTGTCAAAAGTACGATTATCCGGAAGAAAAGCCCTGGCTGTGGCATCGTCAGGAATTGCTGCAACCCTATTATATGATGGGAAAACGGCTCACTCTACGTTTAAATTACCGTTGACTGTTTCTTTAGATCAACAGTCTGTATGTTCAATCCGTAAAAATGGTCCACTGGGAAAGCTCTTACAGGACACGTCGCTGATTATTTGGGATGAGTGCACCATGAGCCATAGAGCTCATGTAGAAGCAGTGGACCGCACATTAAAAGATATAAGAAACTCATGCAATATGATGGGTGGCGTAACTTTTGTTTTCGCTGGAGACTTTCGCCAAACTCTACCAGTTGTAACAAAAGGTACACGTGCCGACGTTATTAAAGCGTGCCTTAAATCATCACCTTTGTGGCTATCAATTAAAACTCTCAATTTGCGCACGAATATGAGAGCACATTTATGCAATAACCGCGGTGGTAATTTCTCAGAAAATATACTTAAATTAGGAGACGGAAAATTTACTACTCCAATTGCAAACAGCTCCCAAGTACTTTTGGATATTGGATTGGCCCAAACTGTTCACAGTCTAGAAATTCTTATAGACAAAATCTATCCCGACATGAACAATCTTACAGTAAGAAATTTCCATTGGCTCTGTTCGAGAGCGATATTGTCACCCAGAAACGAGAGTAAATGAGATAAACAAAATTATTATTGAAAAAGTACCAGGTGATTTTAAATGTTACAAATCTGTTGACACCGTGTGCAACATCGAAGATACAGTGCATTACCCACAGGAATTTTTAAATTCCCTCAATCCTGCTGGCTTGCCACCCCATGAACTAAAATTAAAAATAGGTACGCCTGTTATGCTTTTAAGAAATTTAAGCCCTCCCAATATGTGTAATGGTACAAGACTTTTGATCAAAGAATTAAGAGATAATGTAATTGTTGCAACAATCATTACGGGTCCCGCGGCCGGTCAGCTCGCACATGTTCCACGGATCCCGATGATACCAACTGATTTGCCCATATCTTTTAAACGGTTACAGTTCCCTTTAAAAATATCCTTTGCCCTTACAATAAACAAATCCCAGGGACAAACTTTTTCCATAGTTGGTATAGACTTAAGGAAAGAGTGCTTTTCCCACGGGCAATTGTATGTGGCGCTTTCTCGAGTAGGATCTCCTGAAAATCAATACGTTTTGTTGCCACCTACAAATACTACAGCCAACGTAGTGTACAGGGAGGCTTTAAGATAAGCATACAATTTTTTTCATTGTCGTTTTAATTAGCATGCTTATAAGTATAACTTAAATATCTGTACTTATTTATGTCTACCCGTGCGAAGCCGGGACGGGCCGCTAGTAACTAATAAAATGAAATATTGAAAAATTAATGATATAGATAAAAACGCAATGGGATAAACTATCGAAATGCATTATTGACTCAATTTTGTAAAAAATGTCGCGCACGACAAAATAGCGGTTAGGACTCGATAGACAATTTAACATGGCAACTCCACTTGCATTAAGTTTAAATTTAAATATTTTGAAAACGTATGTATTTTAGAAGATCTTATTCCTCCAATAAAAAGTATGATAAGAGGTCTTTTAAATTAATATAAGTAAGAAAGACTTAACAAATATATTAAAATACAAAGTAGTAATTATCAAATCGATTTAACGAATAATATCAAATTTAGACCACAAAATTATCAAATTTTTAGAAAGCCGTTCAATTATAATACTTATAATCCAACAATTGCAACAACTATTATATCTATAAAGACAAATGTATTGCTTCGTCACCAACTAAAAACCACAAATGCCGAAAAACAAGTTGTTGACAAAATTTAAATTAAAACTTTTTCGGTAAAAAGGGATTTTGTTGTGGGTATTGATAATGTTGTTGTGGATATTTGAAATTATGTTGAAGGAAAGGCCTTTGTTGAAGGTATTTCGTATAATTTCGTGAATATTGAGTATATCGTTGAGGAACTGATTGATAAAATTGTTGTGCTTGAGGCATGTAATTTGTTCTGCGAGTATGTAATTCGGGGTTTTGTTTTTTGCTGAGAATATTTGCATGTTCTGAGCGGAATTGTTGATTGTCTAATTTTTGGCACAAGTATAAGGCTTGACAGATCGGCGGGTTCTCTTATAACTAAGCCAATGTGTCTGTAAGTATATTCATACCATCTGCAGAGAGGTCTTATTTATGATCCATGTCAAATGGTGATGCACCATTTGGTAATATTGTTCTATGCTGTTATTACTCTGTTTGAGGGTAGTCATCTGGTACTCTAATGTACCAAGGTCGCGTTTTTCCGCATGATGGGTAGCAAGACATTTAGAAATGCACTCTAAATGTTAAAATGTTGGAGTTAGATATTAGGTAAGGGGTTGTTGGACTCTGTGGTTTCTCGATCCGTCATTGTTCTTTTCTTACTTTTTTTGAGTTTCGGAATTTTAAAATTTGTATTTAAATTAATTATAATTCGTTTAAATATTAACTACGGGATACATTTATTTTACTTTAAATGATAGCGATTAAATAAAAAGAAAAAAAGAAGTACAAATTGTAAGAGGCTTCATCTCTTACGATATGAAATATCACTGTACTTAATAATTACTTTGCTCAGAATAATCAAATTAAAGCTTATTTATTTTTCACTGTTTCCATGTAATCAAAATAATATTTTTCAATAGTAATAAAGAAGTTTTGTTCAAGTTAATACGTTTTGTTTCTTATTTTGATCAAGAAAAGCAGTATAATAAATCAGAAGTGGGATAAAGTTCCTCATTTAATTGAGTAGTGGTTGCATTTCTTACGATAAATTAAAGAAAATTTATTAAAAAAAAATTGTTTGTCCTAAAATTTGATCCTAAAATTTTTCCAAACATGGATGCAAATGCAATGGCTCGTGTTTTGAGTTTTTTGGAAAACGCTTCTGTGCAAATCCTCAAAGAGAAGCTTGTCCAAATGAATTCAAGCACACATGGTACCAAGGCTTCACTTAAGGCCCGTTTTAATGAAGCCATTGATTCGCTTGAACCTGAGCAGATTGAAAATCTGTTTCCTGTTGGTGACCAGGAAAGTGAGGCAAGTTGTGATGACGCACATGAGGACGAAGATGACGCTGTGTCACAACGTCTTGAGAAACTCCGTGATTTAGCCAAGAAAAAGGAAGAAATCGCTGCGTTGGAAAAACGTTTGGCTGAACTCAGTACTAACAGCCCTATTCGTGAGTTCCAGCACGTTAGTGCACATTCGTCACATGATATCGAGGAGTCCTTACCATTATTTAGTGGCGACGATAATTACCCGATAATAAAACGTCGAGGATGCTATGGTCACTTACCATTAGAGTGAGTCAGAGGCTTTCATTTATTTCAAAAGACTCCTTAAATGTACGGCCAAGTTATTTTTGCGTTCAAGAACGTTTCGATCATGGAAAGATCTGAGAGCCGCTCTGATGTCCGAGTTTCACTACCATACAACCGCAACAGACGTCCATAACACATTGAGAAATCGAAAAAAACGTAGAGATGAAAATTACCAGCAATACGTTTTATCCGTGCAGGAGATAGCTTCTTCTGCAGAGATTGATGAACAGGATGTGATAGCCTATATAATCAAGGGGATCCCTGATTCAATATTTAATAAGCAATTCATGCTTAATTGCCTACTGCAAATACCATCGCTGATCTCAAGAACATTCTGCGCAAGACTGAAAAAATGAAACCCGAGTTGCAACCCCACGAGTTCTGGTTACAACAGATCTGTACAACCTTCGAGAAGTAACTGTCCCAAAGCTCGCCGAGAAAAAGGTTCGTGTTTCCGATGGGGACAAAAGAGACATATTATCACCAATTGTCCACAAAAGTCTTCAGTCCAGAGAGGAAAATGTACAATGGAATCTGCGGTTTCAACATTGACGACCGATTTTCATGGAGTGTTGGAGTATGAAATTAAATCTGCGAATCGGGAAGCTGAAAGTTTTGGAGCTCGGATGAACATCTTGACCATTATAGATACTGACAGTCCTATAAGTTTCATCCAACAACGGTACGTACCACCCATTTTGATGACGTCACTTGAACCATCACCTTTCGTTTGAATTATAATTTTTGTCTATATGTAGTGAGTGACAAAATTATGAACGACCCAATCATATTAGGTCGAGATTTCTTACATAAAACAAATGTTAAGTTAGCGATTGGTGATTTAGATACTAAAATAGTTGAAAACGAAAGAGCTGATGTTAAAGAACAAGAGAAATTTGAAAGTGTTAAAAATTTAGAATGTGTAAAGGATGTGAATATTAGTTTTAAACCTGATGATGAAAATTATGTTGAAAAAATGTAAAATCCTGATTGTGACGAAATTATTTTAAAAATTGTTTTATGCAATGCCGGCGACGAAATTGTTAACTTGAATACAAACGAGAATTTGACTTATGATGAAAAGATAAAAATAGAACATTTAGTTTTCGGAAGTATTACAACCAATCCGAAATATTCAGATAACGGTTATGAAATGGAAATAGTTCCGACTAATCCAAACAGTTTTTTTCATTGTGCTCCTAGACGTCTTCCATATGCACATAAAATTGAGTTGCAGAAAGTTCTGGACGATTTGCTTAAAAATAACATAATTCCTGAAAGTTATTCACCGTTCGCATCTCCGATAGTGCTGACAAAGAAAAAGTCAAGTGAAGTTCGACTTTGTGTCGATTACCGCAATTTAAACAAAATCACGGTCAAGGATAATTTATCATTACCGTTAATAGAAGATCATCTGGACCGATTGCGAAACAAAAAATACTTTCTTTGCTTGATCTTAAAAGTGTTTTTCACCACGTGAAAACGGCCGAAGATTCTATTAAACTAACTTCTTTTGTAACCCCAATGGGACAATTCAAATGACATTTGGGCTTAATAACGGCCCAACAATTTTTCATCGTTACATTAATAAAATTTTTAAAAATCTTATTGATTCTGGTTAACTTTTGGTTTATATCGATGATTTGTTGATTGCAACGAAGAATAAAGAAGAACATTTTATAGTCTTAAAAGAGGTTTTAGACGTTGTCTCCAAATATAGTTTGCATCTTAGTTAAGATAAGTGCATTTTTATGTATGAGAAAATTAGGTATTTGGGATATGAGGTTTCGGCGAATGGAATAGGTCCAAATTATGAAGGTTTAAGAGCTGTAGCCGATTTTTCTATACCTACAAAGGAAAAGAAGTTGCATTGGTTTTTGGGTTTATGCTCTTGCTTTCGAAAATGTATAAAAGATTTTTCTCTTTAGCAAAACCACTTAACGATTTGTTGAAAAAGGACACAAAGTTTGAATTTGGAGATAAGCAGTTGGATGCTTTAAACACTTTGAAAAAAAAAACCTTTTAGAAGCTCCACTTTTAAGCATTTATAGTCCGACCGCCGACACAGAGCTTCACTGCGATGCCAGCAGCTTAGGTTTTGGAGCTGTATTGCTACAGCGCCAAGAAGACAAAAAGTTCCATCCAATTTTTTCTTTTCGAAAAGATCCAAAGATCATAACATTTTGGTTGTTGAACCTGAAACGTTTGAGCATGCGCTTGCTGCATCGCAGCAAAAAGATACAACTATACAAAGATTAGTCGAGTTGCTTGAAAAAAGGGAGAGTTCTAGTTACGAACTTATAAATGGGTTAGTCTATCGAAAAATTTAGAAGGAAATATTGTTTTATGTTCCAGCTTCGATGGAAAGGAATGTCATACAGACTCACCCTGAAAATTTGTGTCACCTCGGGGTTAAGAAATGTTTTCATTTTTTAAAGAAAACACATTGTGGAAAAAAGAAGCAGTGTTACACAACATTCCTAAAGGAAACAAGCCATTTGAAACAGTTCACATCGACCATTACGGTCCATTACCTCCCTCAATTTCAAATAAAAAAACATGTACTTGTTGTAGTCGACGGATTTACAAAATATACGAAGCTTTACGCTGTTAAAAATACGACGACTAAGGAAGTAATTCAATGCCTTGAATCTTATTTTGTATACTATAGTAAGCCAACACGCATCATTTCAGATAGGGTCAGTTGTTTTACCTTAGGCGATTTCTGTAAAAAGTATAACATTCAAGATATTCAGGTGGCCACTAGCTCACCTCAGTCCAACGGCCAGGTTGAACGAAAACACAGGTGCCTTACCCCTATGCTGTCGAAAGAAAGTGAAATGGATTCAGGTAGTTGAATGTTACATCTCAAAAAGGTTGAGTTTGCTCTAAGTAACACACAAAACAAGAGGTGCTTGCCCTAGTGTACTCCTTTTTGGTGTTTGTCATGGACAACTTAAAAGAATATCGAAGAGAAAATATATTACAGAAAGAACCTAGAAATTTAGAAGAGCTCCGAAAATTTGCAAACGAAAAAACTGTCAAAAGCCAAAACAAAAACAAAATTAATTTTGATAAACATCATAAGCCACCTTTGAAATACAAAGTCGGTGATGTCCTAATCAAAAGCGTTGTAAATACTCCAGGATTAAACAAAAAATTGATAGCTAAATATAAAGGTCCCTATGAGGTTAAAAAAGTCTTGCCTAATGACCGTTACAGAAGACGTAGAAAATATCCAAATATCTCGCGTGCCGTATAAAGGGGTGTGTTGCCCTGAGAACATGAAGCCTTATGTTCAAACATAATCTCTAATTTTGCATCAATAAATTTAATCGGATTTTTTTTTATTTTATCAATTTTATGTAAAAGTTTTTTTTTTTTTTTAAATGTTAAAACTTTGTCATTATGTTTTTTATTTTTTGTTTCCAAATTGAACAGTAGAAAAAAAAAACTGATACACCTATGTCTATGATTAAAACACATTTTTTCATAACGTTAATTGTATTCATTAATGATGTACTCAATTTTGTTTAAAAGTCTATAGATGTAAGAGAATTTAAAAGAACAATAGTAATTTGAAAGAAAAATGTTATGTTGATGTAAATGTTGTTGCATGTAATTGTAAATCGAGGACGATTTAGAGTCATGATGGCCGAACTGTAAGAGGCTTCATCTCTTACGATATGAAATATCACTGTACTTAATGATTTCTTTGCTCAGAATAATCAAATTAAAGCTTATTTATTTTTCACTGTTTCTAGGTAATCAAAATAATATTTTTCATTAGTATTAAAGAAGTTTTGTTCAAGTTAATACGTTTTGTTTCTTATTTTGATCAAGAAAAGCCCTATAAAATCTGTTTAAATCTTGCTTTAAAATACAAAAATATAAAAATTAATAATTGTTTCACTTTGTAATTCTTAAAATAATTTCTTACATTAAGATCTTGCAGATTATTCCACGCTGGTAGGGCTTTTTTTGGCCTCTTTTGCTTATGCTACTTGGGAAATACTCTTACACTCCCTCGTGGTTTCGTCTCTCTTTTAATTTATTTATTTATTTTTGGGTTTATTACTTAGTTCACTTAACACTCGCGGCGAACTATTTTTAGGTTACATTTGTTTTCGGGTTCAAGATCCTAATTAATCTGCGGTTTGTTTATTATCGCCTCTAGGCACTTCAGACTAATTTACAAGCCAAAAAACCCTACGAGAACCGTATGGCAATATGAGAAAGCCAACTGGAACGGTCACAACGACTTTTTCAGGAACTTTAACAGTTCACTATGCTTAATCGATAGTGACTTGGATTGCAGAGCAGATATATGTAGTTGCATAATTGGGGAAAATAATATTAATAAAGCAGACATATATAGACTGATGAAGGTTAATAACAGCATAGGACCGTTACCTATTTCAGATATTATAGACTATATACACTGTTAGGACGACCAATGATAATCCGGTTGATGTTAAACAGTATCCATATCCCATTGCAGATAACGAATTCTTTAACAAAGAAATACAAACCTCTTATGCGACGATATAATAGAAACAAGCCATAGCACTTACATATATATAAAAAAAAGCAACACAAAGGGAATAATAAAAAAAAAATACCTACCAGAACACAGTAAGTGCATTCCCTTCATTCATAAATCCACTGGTACGGATAGTATCAATGCTATTATTCTGAAGAATTGTCTTCTTTTGGTGGCTAGCAAAACCACTGCGTAAGCTTTTCCATCTATCCTATTCTTCTGGGCTTCTTCCGAGTAGTTGGAAAACTGCATTTGTTTAGCCAATCCCCAAAAAGGCGAATCTTCTTCTCCCGCAAATTACCGACCGATAGCACAAACGTCCCCCCTTTCTGAAGTCATGGAATCGTTGATTAATTGTTATCAGCTTAAGAAATGTCTAGAGGAACGGCAGCTTCGCTATGACTGCCAACTTGGCTTTCAAAGCAATAGTTCCACTAATGATCTCATGGCTCATCTCACCGAACAGTGGAAATAATCCTTACCACGTTTTGGAGAAAGTAAGATTACTGCACTCGAAAATGCGTGCATTTGGTATTGTTGGGTTAGAAATTATCTTTCGGACCGTTCAATTCAAGAAGTAATAGACGGATTCAAATCAGATATCGTTAGTGTACACCACGGCTCCGTTTTATCTCCAACGCAACCCAAAAAATTGTTTCGGTAATGGCAGTCCTCTTAGCTTTCAATATTCGTTTTTAGATTTTCATTTTCTTCGGATGTGGTCTACCAACGGCAGCGTATGATAAGCTCATTGAATTCTGATCGGTGTAGAATTTAATGCTTCGAAATCTCAATGTTGTCTACTGTTGCAAAACCTTAACCCTCCCCCGATTCCACTTTCGAAGAGTGAAACTTACATCGAAGAGACTGCACAACTATCAGTCCTAGGTATGTGCTTTACAAACCACTTGTTGTGGAGTGATCACATATTTGACATCGCCAAAAATTCTGCTAAGTGTTTGGCTTTTCTCCGACTATGAAAGAAGTTTTCTACCCATTCTGATCAAGCTATAATCTTCCAAGATTTTATTCGTCTGTAAGTCGGGTTTACTATCATATTTATGCTGATCCCCCAATAACATACTTGAGTGTTCTTGATAGAATTGAAAAAAAAGCTCTACAAATTATAGGAGATCGTTCTCTTACCGAGACATCTGCTTCTCTTAAACACCGCTACACTACTAGCGATGCATATCAGTTTACCTTTGTGCCCCTCTGTTAAGCACAGGAATTCCTTCTTTACAATATGCAGACATTCAAAACCAATGTGCATCGGTTTCTTCTTTCTAATCCTATCCTCCTTTCCTAAGTGCTTCCACTCTTTTTTATCATTATAAGGGTATTCATAACCCCTTCAGTGAGCGCACAATATACAAAAAAACGTAACATCAATCATTCTATCTACCTGAATACAACACCGCAACTATAGTCGCTCAGTACTCAATAGGAAAAAAGCCCCAAATGTCCTTCAACACTAAACGTCACTAGTGGATAACAATCATCAAATTATCTACATGAATACAACACTGCAATTATACTCGCCCCAATAGCTTAAAGAAACTCTCCAAATACTAATGTGTTGATTGAATCCGGACTACCTTTCATTGAACAAAGATAAGACTGTTTATGCACTGCGTCTTAATAAAGTTTCATCTTCATCCAACTCACCAATAACAATTATTGGAAAACTATAGTCAATACGAAAAATCCCAAATGTCCTTTAACAGTATCATACCACAAGACTTCACTAGTGGATAGCATACTATAACCACAATACCAATAGGTGGGCTTTTTTTGGCAAAAATATCAGTAGCGAAGGCTGATATGTACTACATTACAAATACATGCCCTTCACTGCAGATCAAAATAGAAAAACGATCCGAGTGCGGATAAAATGTTGACGTTTGCTCGAGTCTCAAATATGAATGTTGGCAGGTACAATTCATAACTCTTGTGTATAAGGGAAGGAAATGTGAAAAAAGCATTGATATTGTGAAATCAATGCAATGCACATTTTGCTCATAAGGTTTTTGAGAGCTACGCAAGGCTTCCGCGATATTATTAACTTCCCATCGGAAGTTATTATAATCGGTCCGACTTTTCAAATTGAAAATTGTGTCATTTCTTGAGGTTTCAGGGTCCCTGGAATCGAAATAAACGATTTGTAGAGATATGTCTTTGCATGCGTGCTTACGTACGTTCATACAAAAAATAAAAACCTAAAAAAAACATTACAAAAAGTTGTTAAAAATTTTCGGCTTTGATATCTTTTAAAAATTTTGGCTGTTGGCTTCAAACTAATTTTTCTTATACAAATTGTTGTTTTCAACATCTTTTTTTCACGACATTTTAAAAAATCTTATACAGTGATATACTTAAAAATTCGTCTGTTTTAATTTTTTGGATTTTATGTATTGCAATGACAGACAACACCCTAAGGAATGTGTACTGAAATTTTTGCTAAGCTTAACCATCTTACTCAGCTTGTCAATGAGCCTTCTCGAATATCAGACGTTAACGGTCTAGCAGAAAATATACTTCACTTGTTTCTCATTTCTGATCCTGATAAAGCACAATCAGTGTATTGACGCCTCTAAGCACATCAGTTAAAAAAATAGCTCTAAAGAGAACCGTGTGAAATTACGAGAAAGCTAACTGGGACAGTCTCAACAATTTCTTCAGGACCTTTAACTGGTCACTATGCTCCTCGGTAGTGACGTAGACTTCAGTGCAAATTACTAGTATGACTCATGAGGAATTTATCCTCTTCCTCGGTTCCTACGCTTGTTGTCAATGACACTCCTTTATATAGCTCTATTGATAAACCCATATTTTTTCTTACTCGAACTGTGGCGAAAGTTCTTAAAGATCTCAACATTCATAAATCCGCTGGTCCGGATGGTCTCCCCGCTATTGGTCTGACGAGGTTTTTTCGTAGGTAGCTGGCAAAACCACGTTTTATTGTTTCTTCCACCTGTTGTAAATGTTTTAAAATTTCTGTTTTTGTCAGGTTTCTGTTGATCTCTCGCTAAGGTTTTGGTGAAACGAGACCAACGCATCTTACTGTAATTGTAAGAGTGCGTTGCATCGTATTCCTCCAACTCCAAGCGTTCGTTCAAATGTGCAGCCAGTCCGTACTCGTAAGCAGATTCGAGGGTGATAACCCACTTTGTCTGTAATTGTCAGTTTGATGTCGTACAGCAAAAGATACAGAAAGGAGCCGCTTCTTGGATACGATGACTTTTCCGTAGCCAATAGGTCGACGCCTTATTCAACGCTGTAAAGATTTTTCAAATTAAAATGATGGTTAACTCTGGGATGAACATGTCGATTTCCCCAATCTTCATGTTTTGCGTTCAAATCGCCGGTCAAGATGAAATAGTTTTCTTCCAAGCTCAGTTTAAGTTCCCTAAAAAGAATCTCGAGTTCAAAAGCAAAGTAAGTATCCTGCGGACTCACTTTAAAATGTAAATAAATGAATTATATACTTACTTACTTACTCCTGCGGACCTCCAGCGGCATCAAGTGCAATCATATTCATCCGCTTCCCTTGAGTGAGAGAGATGAGTACAACGCAAACTTTTAGCGTCTTAAGCTATCGCAATCCATCGTGGTAAATGACTTTATATTTAATGCCTTTTCGTATAATGAGAGCGACACCGCCCCTTTAGTAGAGTTGGGAAAGTATTTTTTTACGAAATTGTATTATCTATTATTTTTGTGTTTGTGGTTAAACTTGGTTTCGCTAGCCATAAACACATCGGGACTGAAGTCTTTTAACAATTGGAACATGTTTGCTCTTCATTCAATCCTGAACAGTGAATTTACATTCAGAGCTAGGACCTTTTGGCCCGTCTCCGGCAGCACGTCCATTATGGTCTTAATTGCGCCAGGCCAGGCAACAAAGAAGAGAGATGATCTACCCTTGGCTTTGCTCCTTTATCTGACTTTGAAGCCCTGTTAGTTGACCTTGAATGCTCAACAACAAGGTTGCAATGTCAGGCTGCATCTCTGGTACCTTAGGCACCGTGGCCTTTGGGACAACCGTTAGTGTTCCCATTCCTTGACACCATTATTGCGTAGGAAAATTTGGGATCCACGAATTTTTGTGTTGGAGAATGCCGAACTGTTCGGCTTTTCGACTGGCTTGTTTTTGTTTCATTTGTTGAACCTTAGAAGGGCAACCCCTACAGTTAGCCAGGTGCTCTTGGTTTCCACAAAGGACACACTTGAGCTGGGTTAAATTCTCAACCCGCTCATTTTCCAGCTTACATTCTGCCTAAATGAGGGTTTCTGAGCACTTGACGCAGCGCAACTGCATATTGGCTCCAGCATGGCCAAACCTTTGACACTTCGTACATTGTTTGGCTTGATAGTCGAGGAGTGTGATTTCCCTCAGACTCTGAATCCTACTTTGGGGCGATAATATTACGAGAAACATAGGCAGCCTGTTACCAAATCGCCTGGACTTCACCGTAGTGAAAGGCTTGACCCCAATAAAATCGAGATTGTCAATGGCTATTTGAAGGAGCTCAGTTAAGAGCGCCCCAGTAGGACCGTCTTTAATTTTTCGCTTTTAGGCGTAAAGCTGAAGAAATTAGATGTGGCCTCCACTAGCACTTCTTTATATAAATTTTGTTTTGTTTTCTTCGGAGAAGTACTATACCGAATACGGCTTTTGTTTTGTTTATTGTGGAAAACTAACATACCTGTTGTATGTCCTGTAGGCCAACACGGTAGGTCCTATTTGGTGGCACCTTCTCTTTTCTGCTCCGATAGAATCTCGAACCTATTCTTCGGAGACCTAAATCGCCCTTTACCTCCCTCTGAGACGTAATCGGGGCGCCCAGAGTCTTCACTCTCTGAGGTTTCTGCTGCATTTTATTGTATTTGCTTTTCGCTTAACAGGATTGGTTTGCTTTACCAAGTTGGGAGTATGCCTCTTCCTCTTAGTTAGTTAGTTAGTTGAAAACTTTATTTAACACAAAATAATTTTAAATTGACAATTCCATCTTACTCACTTCATGACAAGATTTCCCCTATAAGTTAAGGTGTGCTGCAGTATTTGTTTTAGTAACCTTCCCTCATCCATCTACAATATTTTAATAATATATTCAAAGTAAATCTTAAGAGTGTCGAAAAATAATGGTGGAACGGTTGTTTCTAAATGCAGCATAAAGTTTGGTGTGCAAGCTGGTAATCGAAAAATCCTTTTTATAAAATGCCTGAGAAATTTTTCGACTTCTTCGAAATCCCCAAAACCCCAAACTTGTGCCCCATAAAGCGGTATGAAAACGCACGAAAATTATTCATGGATTCCTCCACTGGTCGCTTCTACGGTATCATTTATAAGAAGATGAAGAGTAAAGTAAGCCATCCCATACATACGCCACATTGTTCTCGTATATTGCTTTTAATAGAACTACAGTTTTAGAAGACATTCCTAATTTGTATAGTATATACGACGATCAAAAAAGAGATGCCTTTGTAATTTTTGGGATTATCGTATGATCCTTTTTTGTGCATTGGATATATATTTGCCTTTTAAAGCTTGCAGGAACAGTTGCTATCTCAAATATTATATTATATTCTTTTGTTAAGGCGGTACTCAGTAGTCACCAGGAGCATTCCGCTCCTAATATTTATCTTTTCCGTTCTGTACTTCATTAGTTGTAAACTGCGCAAAACACGGATATTATAGTCAATTATCACGTTAGCCGATTCCGCCCCAGCTTCCTTTTTTGTCGATAGGGAAAATGATTGATTCACTAAGTTCTTATAGAATCATACCTGTTCCCAACACCTCGTTGTAAACTGCAGTAAGCTTGCTGATTAACTCTACGCAACGATTCTATACTTAAAAAATTCCTCTAGTAGGTATATTCTATATTATGTTCATTGCTACATTTACTTCTTCGTTGATTATATGTGTCCAAAACTCCATTATAAATACCGGGAGGTGCAAAATGAAAGTTCTTTACTTCATGAACTGGGGCTATCAAATTTTTAAAATGGTCTGCCAAAAGCGTGGGCCTCAATTCCGAATAGATTTAAAATTTTTCACCAAATTCAATTAAGTCCTTGGAGTTCATACAATTTGATAACCGTCTAGCTTCTGGGACCTTGTAGCAACACAAGGTCTTATAATAGGTGCTATAATGCTATCTTGTGCTTTTGTAATGTTGCACAAAATTCTCGGATATGATGCTTTCATGATCTCTTCTAACTTAATCGAGTTATATTTCTGATAACTGTGAAGGAAACTGTTAAGATTTATTTGGTATTGAGCTCTATTATTTTGGTTCCACATAAGTTTATGAAAGTCTCATAGGGTTTGATTCCTGAGTCGTCATAGAAAGACCTCAAGTCACGTCTAATGGACAATCAATAACCCGAAAATCACAATTTACAAGCTTCATATCCTTCTTATATCCGAAAAACAAACCCCGCTGGCTCTTCTTTTTGACTGTGCTCGAATAGCTGGTACTTAAATTCAAAATTAATAAATTTGGGTTCAAATATCTATACTACATATATATATTATTTTCGGTTATAAAAGTTGCATATAGCAAAATTCTTCCAAATTGATTAATAAACTTATAAAAAACCATAAAGAAACCCTTATTATTTAGTCCTGCAACATTATATGAAAAATTAAATGATATTATATTATTTAAATTAACAACTTTTAAATATTTTTAATATGGCAGACGGAAAATCAATTAAAATGAGTAGTGTGAACTTTCTCCAGTTTGAGAACAATTTTCTTTTTCAACATCACCAAAAGCTGAGATTAAGATGGCTTGGACAAGTTTGTGTTATATAGCTAAGCTTTTTATCCATCTTATTTGTAGGCGGAGCTGCATATCTTTCGAAAATATGTCTTCTTTCGTTGGAATGTTCAAAGATGGTAATTTGAAAATTGATCAACGACTGTTTCAATGTTAACCGCA
This sequence comes from Eupeodes corollae, assembly GCF_945859685.1. Classification (NCBI taxonomy): domain Eukaryota; kingdom Metazoa; phylum Arthropoda; class Insecta; order Diptera; family Syrphidae; genus Eupeodes; species Eupeodes corollae. The sequence goes on from NC_079147.1 coordinate 119,356,018, forward strand.
ATTAGAGGCCTTTCTTTTTGGTCTATTATGTTTTTTGTTATGTTTTTATCTACATATTTCTTTAATTTTATTTTTCGTTGCACGTAGATTCACCAAAAAAGTTAAAAATGTATTTCAAAGATATCATCTGATAAATGATTTTTACTGATATTTATGTTTTAGTCAGTGTACAAGTAGTCTGGATTTTATTTATTTCCCCTACAAATTAGCTAAACCTACTACTGTACTTAATAAAGAAGTGTACGACTCGTTAATACAAATTAGAATTTTTAATTTTAATGACACAAAGATGTTTTTGGGTTATCCGCCAAATTTTACGGATACTATGATGATGACTATTAAAATTAATGTAATAGTTTTTTCTTTATTTTTTTCAGATTAATCTTGAACCTCAAGGAAAAATTCATATTATTATAGAACTTAAGAAAAAAACAGGTAAGGAATTTTGATTAATTTCGTTATGTTTGTTGCCTTTTCTAAAAGAGCAATAACTGATTATAGTGATTAATCCATTAACTTCAGCAACTGTTTATGAATTTTCATTAATTCTGAACCTGTCACTTATATTTTATTTGATCAAAACCTCTCGCTACCGAATAATAATAAGATAGCTCACTATCTTTTAACTGTGAGTTCAATTTATAAATGGTATTTAATATTCAATTGTCACAAAATTGTTGGGTTAGCAAATTCATAAGTATTATATTAAAATAGTTGAATTACTGAATTTATTATTTTCGCTTTTTTAAATTGTTTTCTTTTTTCAAGGCAATAGCCTTGCCACTGTTAAAGCATTAGTTCCCATTGATCACCTAAATCAAAAATGGATTATCATCTTGATTGTCATGTGTTTTCTATCTGTTAATCTTTCTCCTCTGTTCTTCTATCTTGTTATGAGTTATGTTGTATCACCTGATAGTCTTAGAGCCCGTTCACACGATTCGATATTTAACCGTACACCGTACTCAACCCTACACAGTACTCGTACTCGTACACAAAAACGACTATATACTAGCAATACATTATTCGACAGTAGCCCAGATGAAAAATGACGCACTATATGTCAAAATATCGAATCGTCTGAACGCACTGTATGTAAATACATTGCCACGATAAACCAAATCGGTTTTTTTACCGTAGGGCAAAAAATATTGTTTCTTTCTGAACTACCAGCTACTACCAACACGTAAATGGACTTCGGACAAAGACCAACATGGCTTACAAAAACATTAACAATCTTCGTCACGATATCATAATATTGACGGAAACATGTCTTAACAACTCCATCTCGGACTAGGAGCTTTCTAACTCCTCTTATCAAGTCTTTAAACGTGATCGTCATAACTCAGACGATTCAAACGCCATTGGTGGCGGAATTCTTGTCGCTTTCAACAATACTTTCACTGGTTATCGAAATATTATGCTTGAAAAGTAAAATGGCAACAGGACATTTATTTATTGTACCAGCACAGCATATATGTTTACCTCCAAACTCCGAGAACGAGATTTATGAAACACTAAACAACTGTATAGAAAGTATTCATATTCTTTTGGAGCCTGAAGACGAAGTACTGGTTGTTGGTGATTTTAATTTACCCAATCTCAATTGGATTCAAATTGACGACGATAACTTCTACATTTCAATAAACGCGTCATCTTTAAACGAGTTTTTATTAACAGCTTGTATGTCTTCATGTGGCTTAGTCAACCCAACGGTTTGAAGAACCGTTTTGGAAAAACATTCGATCTGGTATTTTTGTCCGAAACCATATGCTCTGAAGCAGCTGTGATTTCTTCTGCTGTCAAAGTTGTGGACGAAGATCGCCACCATCCAGCCAACATGGCTTCACCTCATATGCTATCTAATAACAACAACTAGAATTCAACTTTAGTTGGTGTAATCTTGAAATCCTTTTTAACTTATTATGTACGGTCAATTGAGATCACTTATTTTGTAACTTAAATACTGACGATATGTGTAACATTTTTTATTAAACTCATTTTGATTGTTTCTACAAAACGATTCCATTTAAAAAGACTCTAAAGTGTTCCACCATGGTTTAATTCTCATGTTTAAGACTTAAAAAACCAAAGTAGCAAAGCTTGGATAAAGTATAATCAAACTACTATAACATTCTATATGATGTCTACATTAGGAAAATTGAATTAAACCTTAAAAATAATCCTGATGGTTTTTGGAAAGTCGTTAATCGTAAGAAGAAAACATGTGGGTACCCTAACTTAATGACTGATTCGACAACAAATAGTAATGAGTATTGAGTAATGCAAACTACTTCAAAGATGCTTTTGTAGATAACAATAATATTAGTTTTCCTGACACATCTACCACTGTTATAAATTTCCCCCACTTAAATTCTATCAATTTCGTTATAAGTGAAGATACTGTCCTTAATAGTATTCTACAACGAATGTTTTAGTCCTAGTCCCGACGGTGTACCATCATTCATTTTAAAGAAATGTGATGCGTATTTAGCACATCCGTTATGTGTTCTTTTCAACACGTCTTTAAGTAACTAGCTGTTTCCTTTTATCTGGAAGAGCTTCTTCATAATACCAGTACACAAAAAAGGTCCTAAAAACGAAATAATAAACTACCGACCTATTGCGAAACTATCTGTGATACCTAAACTATTTGAGTCAATCGTATGTAGCGTCCTTTCTTTAACTGTAGTTCAATTATATGTGGTTACCAGCATGGTTTTGTTAAAAAGCATTCAACAGTTACTAATCTGTATAACTTTACGTCCCTTTGTTTAGATATTTTTGAAAAACGTGAAGAAGTTGGTTGTATCTTTACTGATTTCAGCAAGGCCTTTGATAAATTGTGTCATAAAACATTACTTTTAAGACTATCACAACGATTGTTTTATAAACTGGATCTCCAAATATTGGCAAGATAGATGTTATAGTGTTAAATTCTGGTGTCCCCTAGGGAAGTCACCTTGGTCTTTTTCTATTTGTTTTATGAATAAATGACTTGGCTTCGATCATACGAAATTCGTCTGTCCTAATATATGCTGATGACATTGAAATAAAAAAAAATTAACTCTACAACTGAATGCCTTCTCTTGCAAGAAGACTTAACATTATTCAGGAATGTTTCAGTAATAATCGTCTTGTTTTAAATGTTGACAAATGTAAAACTATGAGTTTTACAAGCAAAAAAGTTCCAATCGTTTTTAGTTACATTTTTGATTCTTGTCCTTTGAGTAGAGTATATGTATTTTCTGACTTGGGTGTTGTCTTAGATCCTAAACTTATATTTAATGAACATATTAACTTCATAGTTAAAAAAGCAAATAGAGTCCTGGGTTTTATTAAGAGATTTGGCCGTGATTTCCGTGTTCCATATGTTTAAAAATTGCTTTTTGTTTGATTTGTGAGTCCTGGAATATGCTTGTACATTATGGTCACCGTACTACTCCGCCGTACACGTCACAAGACTCGAAGCCATTCCGAAAAGATTTTTGCGTTTTTGTCTACTATCCCTTCCGTGGTTTCATGAAATTCATACATTACCGCCTTATTCACAAAGACTTTCTCTCATAAATCTTCCTTCTTTGACAAATCATAGGATGTACTTGCAGTTTTGTTTTATTGTTGGAATAATAAACGGACACATTTCATCACCATCAGTTCTTGGTAGTTTAAACTTTAGTTTTAATCCTTCCAGTATAAGACTCCAGAAACTATTGAAAACTAATTTTAGCAGATCAAACTATGGTGTAAATAGTCCCTTAAATCTATTAATTGACAACTGTAATAAATTTTACTCTTGTATTAATTCACCAAATGATAATGTAAAAAGTATAAATTGCAAGTTAATATTTTTCAACAATTTAGTTTAAGTTTTTGATTTTAAGTATATATTAAGAATTGTTAACGATAGTATTTAACGAATTATAAAATCATGACAACTATCCAAACTTTTTAAGATATCGCACTTTTTCAAAAGTATGTCTTATTATCGAGTATCGAAACTCACACTCGAAAGTCAAAATGAATGACTTATATCGACTTCTATTGTTGTATCTGGTCTGAATTGAAATGCTATCAGTTTTGACAAGAAGTTTCTTTTCAGTTGTGCTTTCTGTTTTCTAATATAGAACAAAAAGAGCCTTCGGTTGCAGAATTCAAACAAGGGCGAAGGATTGTTGAGGCCGAAAACAAAGAACAGAGGCATTTTTTTTACGATACGAGGAAAAAGCAAATAAGGAAAATATTAGTGTTCTTGGAGAGAGAACGATAACTCAGGCGACAAAGTTTAATGACGAATTTGTGTAGAACAGTTAAAAACGAGCATTTTTTACTATGGGAGGGGGGTCTATATCTATATGTACGTTAAATGGAAAAATATTATTAAAAAATATTGGTAATACTTACAACCAATTTTATACTTTTGTCTATTAGCTTGTTTTTAAATTAAGTCAAAACTGTGCATGGTTTTGGAAAAAAATTGTTTTAAACTCAAAATATGTTCAAACAAAAAGTTAAAAAAAGGGTTTAAAGTATAATTTTTCAAAACTTTAAGATTATCTACTATTGTTGTTTTCAGAATTCATTGCTCTTATTTGCTTTTAATCAAAAACTGAAAACTAGATGATTTTATGTCTTCTAGTTCTTGAAAAAACTGAAAATTACCAAGACAAATATTTTAATTAATTCTTTTTCCTTGCGCATTTACGTAGTCTTATTTTGATAGTAATAATCAAATATGGATTGATTTATGCCTAGGGTTATTTAGTTTTTCTTAAATCCTTATTTAAATGGATAAGAAATTGTCTATCAAACATTATCATTGTTTTGAGAAAATTTATCAATTTAATACATATGTGAGTTTTTCATTTCACGATGAATATTTTTAGATTTTGTTTATATTGTTTGATTGATGATTACATAGAAATATTTAGTAAACTATGTGAAGTTAGTAAAAGATAAGTGAATAACGTTACGTAAAATGTCAATGTTTTTAAAACTGATATATTATTCTCTCCCAGTATTGCATATTAAAAATTATTTTTAATTGTTATTAAATGATTTTAAGTGGTCATTATTAAATCCTATATTTACTAATTTGTACTAAATTTCATTATAATACTTTCAAAACTGTGTATAACATCTATCAGTACTATGTTGCCTCGTCAAATTCCGAAATTTTTAAATATCTTACAATGTGACTGGCCCGATTGGGAACAATATATTATCAGATTAGCTATCATATACACCCGAATTTGTAGAAGTTGGATTTAATAACTATCGTAAACAAAATATCCTCAAAAGTTACCCAACTTTTGTATAATTATTAATTACCCATATCTATTTCCTCATAGTTAAACAAATTAGTCAAGTCAGTTTACAAAGACAAAACTACATTTTTTTTAGTTTTACAATTAATTATATAAAAGATTAGAACAGGCAAAAACCGGAGGAAAATAAAACGTTTAAGAAAAATGGTGTTTAACAAAATATTTGTAAATACAAATAAAATTAATTAAAAGTAAACCGCAACGATACAAATTGGAAGAAGAGAGCGCATGAAATAATTAACTGTTAAATGCAAAAAATGAGTGACTTAAATTAAGTAATGAAAAAATGTTGAACCGAGGTGCATAAAAGATATAGTACATAATAACTAATAGATGCACAAAGAAAGGGCGGTTAATACAAATTAAAACCTAAAAACTGGAAAACAACAAAAAGTATATGCTATATTTCTTGTATAATATTATAAATAAAAAGGGGTAATATCGTCAGAAAAAGACTAAAGATAAATTAATTGAATAAATTAATTCCTTAAAATCCCTAAATTTCTAAAAGAGGTTTCCAGCGTTCAATACCAACAAACTATAATTAACTGCAGAACTCGAGGGATTTATGCGATCCTCGAATTTATTGTGCTTACTAAATTACAATTACTAGATCAATTTTTTACTTGCGACATATAGGAACTATATGGCAAGTTTTGCATTCGTAAAAAATTTCGAACTCGTGATTTTAATCAAACATGATATTGCGATGGTAGAAGTCGAAAAAAGTGAGTCCCGCGATTCCGTCCGGTCTGTTTTGTCTGTCTGTCCACGCTCCTACAGCCTAAACCATTGGGTAGATTGAGTTCAAACTTGGAAGTTAAGGTTTTAAGCAGATTCGCGTTAGGCGTTTTTTTTTTGTTTAAGAGTGTGAAGGTTTCTTTTGTTGTAAAGACTTCTTTATTGAAATAATAATTAAGTAACAAAGTCTGTTCACATTCAGCTCAAGAATAATACTAATTATTGAAAACATCAAAATAATAATTTTAATAAAAACGTGTTCTAAGGTTTTTTTTAAATTACAAACAAGTAAAAAGTACTTATATAACTTGGTCAATCCTGAATTCAAATATTACATCATAAAAAAAAAAGAAAAATATAATTACAGTATAATGTTAGTTACAAAAATTATGATAATACCTAAGCAAATTAATTAATAACCAATCAAATACATACCTACACATAATTTAAGAAAATAATAAAAAGTTAACATATTTAAGAACATTTTTAATAAAATATGACATCACATAGTGTTAATTTTACTCAATGAACTACGCTAGTCAGCCAATTTCGTAAGTGTCTAGCTTCAATAACACCGTCATATGGCAATTGAGTAAGTTGACAAATTTCAATGTCCATTATTACATATCTGTCATTCGGAAGCACTTTATGAATTTTATATGGGAACTTAAACGTGTTGGTGTTGAGACCAAGCACGCATTCAGGTTTGTTTCGCTAAAATTCGTAAGGAAAACTGGATTTTCCCCGACCAATTGAACAGTTTCTTCATTCGTTATTTTGTAGTTGCATAACGCATTTCCACCCTTAAGAATTCTGGATATGCAAGAGTTTTCTCTTCGCACACAGATGTGTTAGCAATATTAAGACAGTCTACAATTATTATTATTATTATTTTGGAATAGTCTCAGTCCATTTGTCTGTTGTTTCTAATTGCAGCATGAACCGTAATTAAGTGATGTATACCGGGGTCAATTTTAGGTATAGATAACACGTAAAGTAGTAATGTCCCATTACGATACACTGAGGGTCGTGAACTATGGAGTTAATTTTTTCAGTGTTCAAAAGATTACTATTTACTATTCCGTTCATGGCAAATTGGCAAGCTCTTACTATTTAACTGACCCCTTCCTTTAAGATAATTATCTTATCGAGTAAGTATTGGCTGAGTTCATCTGTTTCTCGTTTTTGTATAGCGTTATTTCAATTAATTGGTTAATTTTGTCTCTTACTTCCTGAGTCTTTTCAAACAACTTTTTTTTGATAATGTATTGTTGGTTGTTTTTTTCTTGAATGTATGTTTATTTTTTTTAAAAGATTGTCCCTGTCAGTTGCATCTGGAGAACCACCTATCCACTTCCAGGCTGTCCCTATCTAATTGACTGACCTAACCTTTATCATTTTCGAGTCTCTCAATTCGTCAATTCTTTCCTTAATCTGATTTATGTGATAATTCCGAATAGGTCGCATTTCTTCGTCCTCTAAATGTTTAAATGTGAGTTGTTCGACTTCCGGCACCAGTTTGTCATATTTTTGTAGGTCAATTACATGTACAAGTTTAAAAACTCCCCTCGTTATCCAAGCATTTCTCTCTTTGATCATTACCACCGGTGATTCATAGGCAAATATATGCAATGACTGCATGGGGTTGAAAAGAACTACTAATCTGTAATGCATATATAATCAAGGTTTATTAAGCACAATTTAATTTCTTAAAATCTATATTACAAGATACAATTATTATATTTTTTGTAAGTATATTCATCATTTCTTTTGTTACATTTTTTGTTCAATTGTTTTTTTTTATAATTTCTTAATATTCATATTTTTTTTTTTATTTTAAATCAAATAAATGATTTCTTATATTTTTAATGTCCGATGAGTTAGCTCTCCATTAAATTTTCAGGGTAGTCACAGCGGATCGGAAGATTCGTATTCATCCGCTTTGGCTGCAAGGTTAAAGTTTGAAGAAACCTACTAGGGTACGAGAATGAACACCACCGCAATTACGATTAAGTAATTTTTTGTGAACCGGGCCTTTGTTTCGTGAGAGCTAAGCTCCTAGGCATGTTTGAACATTTTATGTTTTATCATGTAAGTTATATTTTTGTTCTTTTAATATTTTTGTTTAGTTTTTTTTTTTTTTATATGACATCCTCACTTTGAACATAATATAAGTTGTTCCCATAATTTCTCTTTATAATATATAATTCATTCTTTTACGTATTTATTTATTAATACGCTCATGGGGTTACTCTCCATTAAATTTTCGGGGTAATCACTGCGGATCGGAAGGTTCGTATTAGTCCGTTTTGGCCACAAGGTTTAAAGTACAAGGAACCTACTAGGATACGAGGTCCAACACCACCGCAACTACAATTAAGAAGTTTTTTAAATGAACCGGCCCCTTGTTTCTGTAGAGATCAACCCAAGGCGTTTCTTTATATATATTTGTAAAATTCGGACCCCTGTGATCCCTTTGCCTTTTTTTATATATATATATAAGGTTTCGGGAAAATAATGTGTTTTCTTTATGAATTATTTACTATTTTTAAAGTGGGCCTTATGGATCTTTTTGCCACTCAATGTCGTTATAGTGACCTTATTATCCTTGGCTACGATTTTTTTTCTATATAGAGGCTTATGTTTACCTTTAATGCCTTTGATAGCCACATAAACGACATCAGCCTTTCAATACTTCTTAGGAACCACTCTTTTCAGATTTCTTCTAGCATTCCTAGCATCCATATTTGTTCTAATAATCCCCCTAAGGTCGTTATTAATCTTTTGACGTATGTTTAAAGGCTTTGATAGTTAATCTTCTATGACCTGTTAAAAAATATATCAGATGGTTTCTTATTTGTTACCGAATGAATGGTATTATTGTAACAGTCAACAGCCACATACACAAATTCCTTGACACTTACATCTTTATGTTCTTCTCTAAGGCATCTATCAATAACTGTAGAGTGAACTCTTTCAATTTGTCCTTCGCTTCTATGGGGTGGTAAAGCTTAATTCCAAAATTTGTAATCATGCTTAGAATAATAGGACTAAAGAACCCTTTCTCATTGTCGGTGACAAGGGTAAGTGCGGCTGTGAACAAATGTAACATTTGAATTATATTTGTTCTAATAGCAGATCTATCATTTAGGACATGACAGTCCATCGCACTAACTATCATGTCACGGGTACTACACAATTATTATTATTATTATTATGTATTATTATTATGTATTATTATTATTATTATTATTATTATTATTATTATTATTATTATTATTATTATTATTATTATTATTATTATGTATTATTATTATGTATTATTATTATTATTATTATTATTATTATTATTATTATTATTATTATTATTATTATTATTATTATTATTATTATTATTATTATTATTATTATTATTATTATTATTATTATTATTATTATTATTATTATTATTGTTATTATTATTATTATTATTATTATTATAATTATTATTATTATTATTATTATTATTATTATTATTATTATTATTATTATTATTATTTTTAATATTATTATTAATATCATTATTATTATTATAATAATTATTATTATTATTATTATTATTATTGCAAAAAATTTAATTTTCAATTTAATTTTTTTTTCTGACGCTCTTAGTACTCTTGTTCTAGAATCTAGATCAGGAATTAATAATTTTGGTAAATATCACCTCCCTTTGGATATTTTTTTGACTTAAGTAATCACCTTACTGAACACAGTAACTCCTTTGATTGCTTATATAATTTTGATTTCAGAAGAGCTTATTTCCAGATTTTGTCTGAAGATTTAACCATTTCTGGAATTGCTGAAACATAAGCGTTTTTTAACATTGACCAAGCAGTTTCAACTTTTTATAATATCCTTAATTATTGTTTGGAATAAAAGTTTTAAAAAAATCAAGAAATACAAACTTTAAAGAATTGCGTTTACTGCGTAATAAAAAAAATAAAGCATGGACAATTTATCTCAAAACTCTGTCTCCAACCATCTTCTTCTTTTATGTTAAACTCTTTAACCAATTTAAGTCTCTTTCTAATTTTGTATATGCTAACTATGTTACTGATTTGGTCACCACTTTGAAAGAGAATCCGAAACAAATTTGAAAACTTGTAATCTTTAAGAAAAAATCAGATAGCTTTCCAGTTAACTTCACTCACAAGAACCTTTCTTTAGATAAAATTGTTGATATCTGTAGCGCTTTCGCAAAAAAATTTCCATGAGTCATTTGTTAATAGCCTTGAAGACTAGCTGTAATCACATACCTGTGCTCCAGAGTACGGTGCTTCATCTTTTATCCGCGTCTCTAAAAACAGGCAAATTTTTTATGAACATCGTTTTCTGCTTCTTCAAATGGAAACTCTGTATCAAAGGCGTGTTAATAATGTCTTAGTATTTTTTCATCAACTCATTAATGGTGAAATTGATGCACCTTATTTGCTATCTTGTGTAGATTTGAATTACCGGGGCGGAACTCATCACCATTACATACATTTAATTTTATATATATTGACTTCCATAGAACAACTTATGGGAAGAATGAAGCTTTAAGTCGAATGACCATTTTATATAACTTAAAATATTAATCGATAGATTTAAATTTAAGTAAGGTGGGGTTAAAATCATTGTTCAGAACCATTGGTCCACTACCGTAAACGTTCTCATTTTGTGCGTGTTTTGCTATAATTGTATTATACTAGAAACTATGATCGTAGTTTGACGTTTGCTATAAGCTTACTATTTTCTGAAAATTCTAAAGTGTAAAATAAAAAAAAGCACTTGTACTTTTAGATTAAATCAATTTTTCTTTATGGTGAGTTTCTATATTGCTGGTTTTGGTAAATTCTATATATTTGTAGGCTTTAACAATCTCGTTTGGTTCTATTTCATAGTGCCACTTCTCATTCCTGGCTGTGCTACCAGAACTATTCCGGAATATCATCACCTTGGATTTGCTCAAACTGTCTTTCAGATTCCATAACCGACAATACACATTTAGTCGGTTAATCATTAACTAAAAGGTTTCGGGCAAGCAAACAGTATCTCAACATCTGCAAAAAGCAAGGCTTTGATGAGTGTCCTCGATATTTCAATTCCACCAGGAAGAAAATCAATGAGGTCCTCTATGAACAAAGCAAAAAGATTTGAAACTCTCCGACTTTTCGAAGCATTCCATACCGCTCCCTTATTTTCGTCAAATATGCTTTCTAGTACCTGTCCAAATTTGTGTGACATTCCATAATTGTAAAGCTTGAAGAATACTGATCGGCGTTCAACGGTATCAAAAAATGCCTTGAAAGCGACACAAAATACGTAGAGCTTCTTTTTGTGTTTAATAGAGGTTGCCGCTATGCTTTGCAGTACAAAAATATAGTCGATAGTGGAGCAGCCACTTCTAAAACCTGCCTGAAATTCCCCCAAGCAACTTATTATCATGAATCCAACCTGTCAATCGGTTATTTAATAATGTTGCGAATATCTTGTAGGTGGCGTTGAGGAAGGATATCCCACGGTAGTTGGATGGATCGGCAATGTTGCCTTTCTTATGTATGGGACAAATTCAGGAATTTTTTAACTGTTCTGGTAGTATTCCAATATCCAAAATTGTATTGAAAGCCGATGTTAAATTTAAAGTTAGCATTTCTGTTCCATATTTAAAGAATTCCAGTGGTATACCATCAGGTACTGAATTTTGTCTCTCCTTCAGTTTCACTAATACGGTTTTAACTTCGTCATGAGTTATGACACTTTCGTTTAGTTTAGTGTTTATTTCATCAAACAAAGTTACAATGCTTTAGTGATTACTTAATAATAAAATATTCCAAAATATCATTCCAGTACGAAGTTTTAGCTATTGGATAGAAAGCGTAGGACTCACTGGGTTAAAAAATAACTTGAAGTGATTATGTATCGATATTTAGTTTCAAACTGATTTTTGGTTTTGCTTTATTTAATTGGCTAATCACCATCCAGAATTCCTTGGAAGCCTTGTAGTTTGTAAGTTTAAGAGCCTTGGTTTCATAAAACGTACGTCGAACTATTTTTCTTTACTTTTAAGAATTTTTCCTTGGTATTTTCTTGATTCCGAGCATACAAATTTCATAATTTGTTCAATGGTGTATATTGAAATTTGATTTACCGTTGGAAGATTCCGTTCCAGGTTGCATTGATACTCGTGAGTTCTGTCTTCTTTCCAATTTAATTTTGGGAGCAGCCGTTATATTGTCTTTCTGTATTAAGTTAGTTCGGAATTGAACTGCTAATGGCAAGTGATCAAAAACGACATTGACAACGAAAACTGAAATTATAGGAATCCAATTTCCCTCCAAAAGCATCACAAACATTTAACAATTAAGTTCCTCGTGCATTGACATTAGTGTCTTTCGAATTCCTTATTTTTCCCGCAATAGTGTTTTCTTTTCCATTATTAATTCCTATCCTCGCTTTAAGGTCCCCGATTATCATTATTTCATCACTATTATTGTTCTCTATAAAACTATGGAGTATATTGAAATCTCGACCCTAGTAATTACAATTCGTTGTCCCCATTTTAATATCTAATATTTTAACTTCATCTTTCACCTTGAATTCGCAATTTACTTCAGATAGAGGTTTTTTGAAGCCGAAATAACTCCCACCACCAGCTCTTCCTCGCGTATTTAATCTTGTTGCTGGAATCCACATAAACTTGAAAAAATTGTTTTGGAATCCACATAAACTTGAAAATATTGTTTGTAAAATAAAAAAAATCGAATACGGATTTATTACTCAATCCTGATAAATTATAGCTAATTATTTTAAAGTTTCTAATTCATTATTGTGTTTAATAGTATTTTTTTTTGCAGACGGCAGCTTCACCCTTTGCTTTAGAATATCTACTGTTGGTTGTTGACTTTACTAAGCCTATCCTGACAACCAGGTGGTGCAGGATCTGTTTTTTTTCTATTCGCAGCACTATCACACGAAGTGTCATCTGTCACAATGAGAATCTAGCTGTTAAACTATATCTGTATTGTAAATGTCATTAAGAATTTTAGCTCCATCTATGGCATTGTTATGTTTGTTGATATTAATTAAACCCAACGTCAGGCTCCAGCAGAAAATATTTGTATTGATAAACATATAATCATCCCTAACAAGCACTTTACTTTGCGACTTAAATTTATTAAGCCGTCTTTTGATACACATCAATTTGTATTTCTTTTGCCAGACAGAGGCTGGCAGATCCTTTGATATTATTATTTTAGTGCTAGGTAGTGTGTTAGATGACTTGTTCTTTCGAGGCAAGTTTTACCAGAAAGCTCTTAACGTTATCGTTACGTTATAACGTTCTTGCAACCTCTTTTTCATCTTGATTTTCTTGGATCGTACCCGTAGCAATAGATTGTTTTCTGTGTTTTTCTTTTCCAACTCCTCCGTTTTGCTTTCTAATTGGTAGCATATGCTCCATTTTATTTGTCAGATGAATGTTCGCAGCTATTGTTTGTTGATTATAAATGATTATTGCTTCGATATCGTTCTTCTTTGCAACTTCTTCAATTTTTTAATCCACAAGTGTTCCAAGGATGATAAAAGGCTAACTAACTGGGTCTTATTTTAGATCAAAAAACTAAATGGAAACGCAACGTACAAGAAAGTGTCAAAAAAGCTACTGTAGGTCTCTTTTATTGCAAAAAAGCTATTGGTAATAAATGGGACTTACAATTCTATTCGGTAATCAGACTGATTTTAATGTTCGGTGTGGCAGTATGGTGGACTGCTTTAGAGAAAGCTTTAAACCGCTACAAAATAAATAAAGTCCAACGTATAAGCGGATCGCTTCGCTCGACCCCACCTGCGGTATTGGACACCCTACTCTACCTAACACCTCTTATTATATAAAGAAAACAAATAGCTGCAAGCTCTGCTAATAGTCGCAAGGCTGTGTCGCAGTAGATTAACAACAACATTAGCCACTCCGTAATTCTAAATTATTTAGAATTAAAAGAAAGAAAGAGAAAAAAAGAACTTAGACCAAACCATTTACTAATTTCAATTGCAGAAACTTTCAGATTTCTATACCCTCAGATCTTTCTTTGAGGAGCTCAAAAACACAAGAATTACCTGGTATACTTATTCTATAACGATCTAAGGGATCTAAATCCTCTCAAGTTTCGTAAGGGACTCAGACTATTTTCATTGAGAAGAAAGCCTTAAGATAAATGTGGTATCTCAATGTGCCATTAAACTGGCCTTAGTATGCCCTACTCTATCAAAGAAAGTTACTTAAACGATATCTAACCTAGGGCGTGACTTAGAACCCCAGGTATGGGGTTGGACAATGCGAAACGATTTTCTTGAGTCTATCATGCCAATTTTGCCAAATACTCCAGGAGATTTGCTAAACACAATTTTCTGCACCAGCATTAACGACATAAACGAAGATGAAAACTTTGATACCGAATATTTTAAAATTAAAATTAAATTTGTATTCATTAATTCTTAAAAGAAAAATTCATGAAACTAGCCAAATTAACCATAACTTACAACTAACTTACTGATGGACACAAGTTAATATATAATACTTAATATTAATGCCTTCGGCAAAAAGATCTATTTGACTAAAATGTTATTTTATTTATTTGATTAGAAAATTTAAAAAAAAATAATTTCAGTATCTTTTTTATTGTACTTAAAAACTATTTAAAATAAGGTCTTTAAAATAAAACTTGAAACGACAGTAAACTACCTATTCTACCTATAATCTGCTTAAAACTGGAACAACCACGGCAGCAAATCTGGGTTTATTGTTTTTAATTTAAATTTTGTTTCTGTCAATTTTTGTTTTTCATTTTCTTCTTTTTTGTGTCTTTTTCTATTAATTTGTAATTTGTTTTATTTATTATTTTTTTTTTCGCCACAATATGCCTGCACTACTTAAAACTTAACCCTAAAACTGTAGAACAAGTATGTACACGACTACCACTTTCAAATGCCGATTAAAGCAACCAAAACTGGGTCTCCTGCGTGATCCTGTCAATTCGGAGCTCTGCTTCGCCTTGTGCCATGACGTCCTGATTGTACAGGAGTCGACTATCTACGATTCGTCGTCCGACGTGGTAGATTAGAGGAACTGTCAATCTATACTTTGTTAGATCGAATCACGCTCAAGCGTGCACTTTCATAATACTCGTCGAAACCGCCTCGAAAGTTTAATTGTTGGTCGAAGACATATGTAGCTCTTGCAATGTGACCTCGAACGAGTTTTATAACGAAACTGTCAAATCTTTGGATTCGAGATGAACTCGTTGGAAAAGTAATGCACGTAAGAAGATTCGGCTGTTTGATATAAGCCGGTACAGCGTTGTAAACACTTCCACCCGACAATTCTCCATCTGGGAACGGACAACGTTGAACCACACAGGATAACCATAAACGATAATCGGATGTACGAGGGCCATGTGGGGTAGTGCGTATGACTGTCGTCGTTCTTTTACTTTGGAAGAGAGAACAATTGTTTAGCAGTTAATTTTAAATTAAAAGCGCAGTTGGAGTGTTTGGGAATAACAAGGCAGTGTGTCACAACAAATAATCGATAGCCCAGTGGATGCAGATTCTGAACGAACGCGTGGAGTTGGGGGAATACATTGTTTCAGTGACATAGCCCCACCAAACAACAGAAACATGACAAATGCAGAAATTGAACAACATTTACAACAGATGGACGAAACAATAAAATGAACGATGCAACGGACCATACAAAAAAAAACGGGACCAAATGGACGCTTACCGAAACCAGACTATTGAAGCACTACGTAGGCACGAGAGTGGCTTACTTACAAGACTCAAAAACTTGTATAGACCCAAACGACTTGAAGGTTGCGACACTGAAGTCGTCAATAAAAAATGTAATTCTGTTATCAATTAACAACTACTGGGACCGTAAGATCCGGTCATTCCTGAAAACAAGATATTGAGGAAAAAGAACGATAGTGACCTTCCGTGTCTGAAACTCCAAAGAACTGAAGAGAACAGAGACGTACTCAAGACAGCGCAAATAGATTTAGAAGAAGCCATCTTTGATGCTGACTCTGATCCCGAAGGAAAAGGTAAAACCAGTGGGAGCTGTTTTTCAGCAAGTGTACAGGTACTTGTTAGCATTTGCATTGTGGTCTGAGAACCGCGGTTTCATGCAAGGGACCAAGTCCCTTGTTTGTGACGAAGTTCGGGTTTCGGCATAAGCATCTTCAACTCAATAAAAACAAAAAGTCAGATCTTCGGTCGATAAGTCTTTTATCGAGCACAAGCAAAGTTTTCGAGAAGATCACCAATAGGGTTCTGACTAAGTGGGCTGTGGACAACAAAATAATTCCGGATAAATAGATTGGTTTCAAGGCGGGTTATTTCACAATTCATGCTGCGTCTAAACGCGTTTCTAATGTCCCATAGAATGAATCAACACAACAATGCAAATGTGTTGTTCTGGTTGATTTGGAAACGCTTTTGACACCGTATGGTTAGAAGGTCTTTATCTTTAACTAAGCAAGCTTGGCATAAGCAAAGCACTGTTGTATATGCTCTATTATATATAGTCTTACAAAACCAATTGCGTACGCCGACGATCTAATTGTGTACAGAAAGGCCTGAAAGGTTGAAGTTAATAGAATTCTCTTGCAGCGTGATTTCAACAAGATTCAGGGAAATTTCGACGACTGGTAACTGAAAATAAATGTCCAGAAGTCGGAGACAAATCTGTGTTGGACTCCGTTCGCTAAGGCCACGAGCTGCTTCAGGATAGATTGACAGTTTCTCTAATCTTCAGACGAAGAACCGTGGATAGTCGACTCCTGTACAATCGGGACTACATGGCACAAGGTGGAACAGAGCTCCTTCGGTTCCGTAGGGCTGTGTCTGAACGGGACCGAATTTATAGGGTGAAGCAGGAGAACCAGTAATGTGTTTAATCAATAATTGACAAGGACTTTGTTTACTGAAAAAATAGTACTTAATAGCGTATACAAAAATGAAAAAAAATGGTTATCCAAGTAATTTGTCTGTTTTAGGTGTTGCCGTTGTTTTCCAATCTTTGATTTTGTATGTCAACCCATTTTTCTGAATGGGTTATAGACCTCAATTTATATAATTTTGTTCTTCATCTGGTACAATCTTTGCACTGCTGAGCTATGGTATACCTTAAAACAATTTATCTCTTTTTGTTATGTTTGTAAAAAGTATTTTGGGTAATATTTGAACAACTGTATTGTCAAGTTCATTACATCTCCAGGTATAACTTAAGGCTCAAATTATAAAGTTAATTTATTTGCCTTAAATACGTAGAATGTGATTGTATCGACTAAATTCTCCTTCAGGTAAAAAATACCCGACATTTTCGCGGTACATGTTGCTTTCGGTGCCCGGGTCAGAAATTTGGATTTTTAATGAGGCCAACATCGTTAACAAGTAACCATACAATTATCTATATTTACTTATTACCTATAGTTGCTAGCCTTAAAAGGAAATTATCTTGAAATTTAATACGTACATGAGCAGAATTTCACATTGTTTAGAAAAACTTAGATTTATTTGATTATAAGTAAATTTACAAAATTGAAACTAAAATAATTTGAATATTTATTTATCCTTAGATCATTGTAAGGTACTTGCCGATGTAGAACAACTTGTGGTTTCCACTAAAAATGAATTCAAGGAAAGAGCGGGATTTAATCGTCGACGAGGAGCGATGCGAAGGCGTGTTCATCAGGTTAATTTTCAATAAGAAATACATGTAGCATTATAATTCCTAATTTTTACTTCCTTTCAGGTTAATGGTCATAAGTTTATGGCCACATTTTTAAGACAGCCGACTTTTTGCTCCCACTGTCGTGAATTTATTTGGTAAGATTTTAAAAAATAATGAATTAACACACATAAAACCGTTGTTTCAATATTATTAGTTTAAAACAAATTTAAAAAGCTTAACAAACTTAGTATTTCTATTGATTATATCGGGTTTTAGTACTTATCTAACAAAACTAATTAAATTTCAATTAAAATGTTTGGTGATTGTAAAAAAATATATTAGAATTGGACATTTTTTGCTTTTCCAGGGGTATTGGTAAACAAGGCTATCAGTGTCAAGGTATGTTTGCGATGTTCAGAACTATTATAAATTTGCATTATTTTCGTTTTTTTGTAGATTAGCTCTTTTTAATTTTTTTTTTTAATTTGCGTATCATCATGTTTTCATAATAGAAGCCTTAAATAATTTTGTTTGTTTACAATTCTCTTTAAATTAAAAGATCCCGTTGACCAGTATGCTAATTGCTAAATAAAAACTAAGAAAAGCATGCTAATCATTTTAGGTGTTTACACAGTACAGCTCTCATTGATAACCTAAATTTGAAATGTTTGCAAACCAAAACTCCTATCATGTGCTGAAGAAAAAAGTGCGGACTAAATCGTTTAGGAAATCGTTCGTAGGGTTAAATCTTAATACCGACTTAATTTGAAAATATCACAAGCCAGTTGTAGATTTTATTGTTGTAATTTAAAGATTCATTCAACTTTTGATGAAGGATTAGGAAGACAAAAGTCACCTGAATAATTTGATGAATATTTTAAACATACTCTGATTGCAAAATTAAATACACTTAAGATTGACCTAAAACTTATTTTTTTTAAATTTTTCTAATTTTAAAAATTAGAACAAGCTTTTTTAAAACAAGTACTTTCGTTCTTGTATTAACTCTTAAGAATAAAATGTTGCCCGAAAAATATATTTCTTGAGTGACTAAGAACTATTTTCTTGGTTTAAAATTAATAGTTCTAATTTAAAGAATCTCTTCTAAAAATAATATCTCGAGAGCTATGTTTATTGTTGTCAGAAGGAAATAATTCTGTAACTAAGATTGGAAATCCTAAAAATACAATTTTTGAGAATTATGTTGTATGCTGTGTGCCGCTTTTTCATTATGTTTATTGTGTATCGTTATAATGAAAATTGATGCTTTACTTCAGCTTTACTTTGATTCGCCTTAATTAGTTTTTTAAGAACAAATTGTTATCTTGTGATATTCTTTCCTTTTAAATGTACAACAAAAATCATTTTTCTCACTCCAACAATTTACAACATCTGGATATTTATCAGATTCAATTAGAAATTCCTGAACAAAGCTTTTCTAAAAGTTGAATTGAGTTTTTGGCTGTTCATCGAAAAATTTTGTTGCCATAGAATTTCTGCATAATTGCTTAAAAATAATTTTCATTCTTGGGAGCAAAATATGTGTTCTTACAGCTTCGGATTGCATTTCCAACTTAACATCAATACCTATGAATAAGACGAAATAAAATATAACTTAACGTTTAAGTCTTTAAGACTGGAAATATGAAGTTCAAGTTTAACTTTTCAAAGTTTAATTACAGTTCACCAACACCGAAGAATAAAGCCAATGCTCGCATTTAATCTAAGTGGGTAAGGTTTTGATAATGCGTTCTTAGCTATGTTCGCATTGCACATATAGTTTTTTACTTGCGGCAGGGAACTATACAGCAAGTATTGTATTTGCAGAAAATATGAACTCGAGATTTTTATCAAACATGACATTACGATGGTATAGAAAAAAAAGTGGTTTCCCTGATCCCATCCGTCAGTCTGTCCTTACCATGTGAAACGCAAATAAATAAGCTCTAAATGACTGCATACAAAAAATATTTTAGGTACACTCAAAAATTAATTAAAAAACGATTTTCAAAAATAAAATATTAAATAAATCAATTTTGTTTTAATTGATTAAATAGCATTTGAGTCTTTAAAGACAATCTTATGTTATAGGTAAAATTTAAAAATGAATTTACAATTTGTAAAGACGGTCTTTTAATACATTAAGAAGTTTATTAGACCCAGTTAAGGAAAAAATCTTGTTGTAACCATTAGCTGCGTTGTCATACAGGCTCTATCTTTTTAATTTTCTATTAATAACCGTATTCAAACATTTCCACTAGTGTTTAACTTCACTAAATAAGTGAACTTATTTTGTTTTTATTTGCTTTCGTTGTGTTTAAATTGTTTTTTAATCAATTTCAATTTTGAATGATAAGTGTTATTTGTTTGAAATAAAAATTCTCACTGGCCAGCTGCGTGATATTTTTCTTTTTTCCAAAGTGTTCCCTTGACCATATGTGAGTGCTTTTTGTTTTAAAGTGATTTTTTGATTTTCCCCTTCTTTCTTTGTTTGATTAAACTAATTCCACTTTATTTGTTTTATTTGAATTAAATTTTGTCATTTAAAACTTAACTTCTTTCGTGGTTCAAATAGCAAGTGTTTGATCGGTAGTAGAGTACGCAGTGTTCCACAGCTGTATTTAAGTGGTCGGTAACCCAGTGAAGGTGGCGGTAGGAGACAAGCCGGAGGATAAGCGGGTTGAGGATTTAACCCAGTTCAAGTGTGTACTCTGTGTAAACCAAGGTCACCCTGATGGTTATAGGAGCTGATTTAAGGTGCAACTCATTAAAAAAAAAACAGACCAGTTGAAGAAAGTCCAACAGTACCTCCACACAAAAATTTGTAGACACAATAGTTTTCTACGCCGAAAAACTCGTAGACCCAATATTTTTCTACGCCCAAATGGTGTCACAGAATGCGAACACGAGATAAGCTCCACCAACGGTTGCTTTAAAGGCCCCCATGTCTAAAGCACCAGCCTGTGCAAACTGACAGTGTAGCTTTTTTTGTTGAGCATTCAAGGACAACTAACAGGACTGCAAATTCCGATAAAGGAGCAAGGCAAAAGGGTGGGTCAACTCCACGCTTTGCTTTACAACTCCAGATTCCTTTTAGGGCACTGAACCTGAGCTTGGAAGAAAACTATTTCATCACTGGTTTAATTGAAGATAAGAGAAATCAATAAAGTAATCCTAGTGGTGGCTTTCTTTTTAATTGATGAACCCTTAAAGCGTTAACTATGGTTGCTGGCTACTGAAAAGTCATTGTGTCCCACAAGCGGTTCCTTCTCGATCTTTTGTCACAGAACACCAGACTGAAAATTGCAGACAAAGTGGGTTATCGCCCTCAAACTGCTTACAGACAGTCATGTACGGACTGGCTGCTTTGCAACGCCCTCTACAATTATACTTAGTGAGAGAACTTCGTTCGAGTGACATAGCCCCAACAAACAACTAACTTAAGGTGCCGCTACAGTTCAAATCGGACCTGGGCCTCAACCAACATGCTTCTCCAGCCAGTTCGATCCCTAGCTTACTGTCTCCAGTTTCGCACAAGTTGGTTGAGGTATTCACCCACATAAGTTGTAAAGTAAAGTCCTCTCTCGAGCATCTAAAATCATCATCTATAAGACACTCATCATCCCGGTTCTCATTTATGGCGCTGAGGCCTGGACCCTGTCAAAGAAAGATGAGAGCGTCTTAGGATGCTTCGAGAGAAAAATTCTTCGGGTGATTTTTGGTCCCGTACGCATAGATGGAGAATGGAGGAGAAGATACAACGACGAACTGTACGGGCAGTACAGCGACACTGACCTAGTTAGCAGAATTAAAGTCCAACGGCTTAGATGGCTATGTCATGTAGAGCTGATGGACATCAACGCTCCAGCCCGGAAGGCCTTTTAATCCTCCGCGGGGAGGTGAGAGTAGGTGAGAGCGTCTTAGGATGCTCGATAGACAAATGTTAGTTTTGAAAAAAATCTGTGGACGCTTGTGTCTGCTTGTGACAGAAACGCGACTTTAGAAACACTACATAGCCAAAAGAGTCGCTTGCTGACAAGACTCCAAAACTTGTACAGATGATTCACAGTCCCGCACGACTAGGAAGTTAGGACACCGAAGTCCTCAAGAAAAAATACCAATATGTCGATTAAGGATAACAACAGGTTATCAATCAACACGTACTTGGACCACACGATTCGGTCAGTTAATTTCAGTGAACCGAAATGTTTTCGAAAATCAACAAGATGAATAATAATGGTGCCATTCTACCGAAAAAGTAAAAGGGAAACTCCAAATCGTCAAATCTTCGGTCGCTAAGTCTTCTTCCAAGAAATAGCAAAGTCTCCAGGAAGATCATCAATAGGGCTCTGACAAAGTTAGCTGTATATATACAAATAATTTGGTATAAACAGTTGGGCTTCAAGGCGGATCTGAAAATCTGAGGTTATTAGATTTATCTTGCAGCGTGATTTCGACAAGATTCAGTGATATGGTGACGACTGCAAACTAAAAATAAGCGTCCAGAACTCGGAGACGTTACGGACTCTCTTGGCGAGGACCACGAAAAATAAGTGCAAGAATTGGTGCAACATATTCATCGTTGATCTTCACGGAGTAACCCTGTGCGATTATACATGATATATTAAGATAAATAATAAAATAAATCAAATTTAAAAATAAAACTAATGTAAATTCAACTTTAAAATAGTATTTCCAACCTTTGTATCTCAAAATAAATTTAACGAAAAATGTAAAACTTGCAATGATATACTAAGGTTATCGTAAAGATATCGAGTCCTTCCTGGCATTTTATCGTAAGCGACATTTTCAATAAAAAAGACAACTTAATTATTAAAATTTGCTAGTTACACATAGAGCCTTAAAGGCTATTGTCATGTCATGTATCAAGGACCAGCAGTAAGCTTTTGATTTGTCGTTTACGATAAAATTTAAACTTTGTGGTTTTACTCATAGAATTTCTTTTTTTAAGCTATTGCATAGATTCTATGGGGACCAAATCCAGAAATTCCGTAAAAAAAAAACCTAACGCCACCCACCCATGCATCGTCTCACGTCGTTTCAGTTCGACAGTTTTATTTTTCGTTTCAATATTTTTTTTATTTTTTACTTACTGCTATTTTCGTGTTCACCACTTTATATAAATTCATTATGCATATAACAAAAACAATCAAACTAAGAACGTGTACTATTCAGTACCTTTGTTTTTGGTGTATAGATAACGCACATAAATTCCGCACAGAGAAACTTCAAACTTCATTCGCGACGAATTATAAACTCTCATGTGAAATAAATGTCAAAATCGACGAATATTCGTTAATTCGTTGGTCGTGCTCATGTAAATAGTGCTTAAAAGTACATCGCCCGAAATTCGATAATTACAGTACGTTCTAGATTATTGCAACTAATTAAAACAAGGGTGGTTGCTATAACCGAGTAAATATTTTGTTAGGCTCAATTCGAGATGCCTTGTATACACGGGCATGTGGTAAAATTTTTTAAATGATCTTGGACTTACAGATTTACCGATGAAGAACAGCTTCACTTTGTGTAAACTGGATGCGTTCGTGCAGGCGGGAAACGTGATTCTTTCTTTGCTTGTCTTTCGGCCAGGATCTGTCGATTCCTTAAAAGTTACAAGGGTGGGCATAAGTCAATAGAATAACCCAGACTCATCGGCGTTATAAATTTGATTGGGAGTCAAATGGAGCTCTCTGACTTTTTCCTTAAATTCAATCAAGAATGGATCTACAAGCTGCGGTTTGTTTAAAAGTTTTTCTCCACAAATTTTCAACAGGCGAATTCCGTGTCTTTTCTTAAAATTTGTCATATAACCATTGCTCGCATTAAAAGATCCTGGCCTCTCTTTAATTTTTTCATGCAATGAGCACGGTTTTGTTTTCAGGACCTCGGTGGAAATTGGCACATTTTGCTTTCTTTGATTCAGGAACCACTTGTACAAAGCCTTTTCCATCTTAGGGTATTCGCCACCTTTTAATGTGATCGTCTTTCCTTTCTTATTGCACCCTCTTTTCGTTTTATTCTGCTGACTGTAGATTTATGAACATTATACTCAGAGCATAATGATTTTATTGAAGCACCTTTACTAATTTTTTCTATAATTTCACTTTTATTTTTAATTGAAAGTTACACAATTTTTTTAGTAACCTCATTTTTTCCAAACACAAGCGACTCACTAAACAAAATTCAATAAAACTAATGAGAACATTTTCCATTGTACAGATACATAAATGTACCTTCATCGTACCCATCTCTCAAAAGTAGCTGTAAAATAACTGCCGAGACAAAATGTAACGCAACAGACAAAAACAAAAATAGTAAATAACCTGTGGGATATGCATATAAAAACAAAAGTTGCACTTATCGAGTCAATTTTTTTTAAAGAGTTGCGATTACCGCGTCAATAATGATACAAATTGAGCTGTTGCGAAAATCGAGGAGTTGCGCGAATCCAGAGTTGCTTTATCGAGAATGTATTGTACTTCTTAATATCTGTATTTTTGTTCAAATTTTTAAAATTAATTTTGGTGTGTCATTACACTATTTTTTAATTTATATTTTTGAAATCGAAAATTGTGTTTTTTTAGATAGAACATAAACTTTACCTATCTGTGCCCCGTGCCTTCAAAAATAAAAAGGTATATATATAAAAAAAATACTTACACGTGCTTAGTGACCTCTAAAAAAAATATGTATCTACATATATTTACCTAACTGTGCCCCTAGCAGCCAGTAAGAATATATATGTATACCTATCTCCCGGTGCCCCTTGCCTCCAAAAAGAAAAAGTTATATAAACATATGTACATAATAAAATACTTACCCATACTCAGTGACCTCTAAAAAAATGAAAATATATATATATATCTACCTGTGCCCTCAGCAACTACCTAACACCGATTTTCATACCCCTCATCCTCATCATCAGCAACAGCAGCAGCAGTAGCAGTTCCCCCAAAATTGTTCCCTGTTAAAGTGTATAGTGTCACTGTGTGGTGATCAATTGTACTTTTCCCCAACCTACTATTAATTGTTTTTTTTTTTTATTAATTTTAATTAAATTGTAATAATTTTTAATAAAGGTACCAAGTTTATAACGTTTAAAAAAGAAAAGTGAACATGGTCTTTCCTCAACTGGATTTTCAGTTGGTTTTCGTGATTTTGCTTTGGGAAGGCGGTTTTCTCATTTTGTTTTGTATTCTAGCTACGATGGCCGGCTAGATGCCCCAGGACTGGGGTGGAGGGGACGCACATGGAGTAAGGTGCGTTTGGTGGAGCAAAAGCGTGAGTTAGAGGCTACTACATAAATAGGAGGTTGTAGTAGGCAAGGTGATAGCCGTCGGATACAAGGGTGAGCAAATCCTCCGAGGGTCAACACCATCAACGACTTTCCCCCTCTATAGGGATCACTCTCTCCAACCTATTGACAGTTCGGGTTACCATTTTTTTTTTTAATTTTGTAAAAGATGGCATGAAGTCATAACCCCGTCCAGTGCTGCGGTAGCAAGAACCCCCCCCCCCCCCCCCCCCGTCGGCGAGCTAGTTCGCCTTCATTCAAGCATGCCAATCTACCGTGGCCTGGACACGCTCTCCTTTCTGCTGCCAGGATCAGCCCCGGGAGGCTGTAGCCTGAGGTTGAAATGGAAAGGAGATGCGGCCATTTTATGACAGATTTCAGGCTCTGGTCCACAACAGCAAAAGTTTGATGGATTTATATAGCCTCCATTCTCTGCAGCCTTGTTTAACTGATGACGCGAAACGATTCATTCATAACTTATTTGTTGAAGCTCCCAATTATGAGAAGGCATGGACACTTTTGAAGGCATTCTGGTGCATCAACTTTTTGGACAGTCTGGACCTCCTCGTGAAACTGTTACAATTGAAATCTTTTGTACACTAAACAAAATTTTGTATTACGTTGCAAAATATGGATGTTCCGGTTGAAAATTTTGACATTGTTCTTGTCTGGTTCATTAACCAAAAATGCCATCGGCTATTCAAAAGCTGCGGGAAGAAAGTTTAGGCGATAAAAAAGAACTACAAAATTTAATGAATTAACTAGTTTTTGGAAAAACGTTTCCAAACTCTTGAAGTTTTTGAACAAAAGGATCAGAGTACTTCAAATAATACCAAATTTTATCCAGCAGCTTATGCGAAACTACGTTTTCGACTGAAGTCCAAGGTTTTATTTACTAAGCAAAAGTTTAAGCCTGCTAAACCACCTGTGACGGAAAATTTAATTTGTAGTAAAGAAAAATATTCCTTGGAATGATGTCAACTATTTTTAAATATGGACACCATGGGTTGTACAGATGTTGTTCGACGGTTGAAAGTATGTGAAAATTGCTTTTCTTACAGGAATTTCTTAAATGAAGGTCCAAGTCCACTATGTTGCTTCTTTTGTCAACAGATACATCATTCTTTGTTGCATATAAACCAACAACAAGTGCAGAATAACAATCTCCAAAGAAATCCTGCGCAACCTTCTTAAAAATTTCCAACACAACCGAAATCAACTACCTCAAATGTAGTTTAAACAACATAGATGCAAATGCCTTCGATTTCCAACCCAAACAATGATGTTCAAAATTCCACCACCTTGAACTTTTACACTTCATATGGTAATCGAGATTTCTCTCTTCAAGTGCTACCGCTTTAGTTAAGGCCCGCTCTTCAGACGACCTATTACATTTTTTGAGAGCCATGCTTGATACAGGTTCCGAATCTTCATTCATTACTGAAGAAGATGATCAGTTGCTTAAGTTGAAAAATTAAGGACATGTGTCGAGGTATCAGGGCTGAGGTTGGTCAGTAGTGGCACCTCGAAGGATGCTGTACAGGTATATTTATTTATTTATTAATTTGATGGAATTAGCTTAGGCAATAAGATACAATATCTTTTAGGATAGATCAAGTTTTAGTATTAACATACTATTTAAAAACATTTATGATGTTAACATAATAATGATTCAAAAACTAATAAAAACAAAATGCAAAAGAAGTAATAGTTGCATTTAACAATAGAAAAGTAATACATTCAAAAAAGTTTATCATTGAGAGTCTGCAAAGTATTGTCTTAGTCTCATCTTGAACCGAGTGATGCATCCAATTATCTTTATGGGCAGGGGGAGGGAATTCCACAATCTAACCGTGTGTTTAAAAAAGGTGCAGATAATATCTTGTCACTCATCGTTTCAAAATGCTTTGCAGGCATTTGACGCATGGAAGCACCTAATTGGACTTCCGTTGGCAGAACCACAACTCCAAGAACCTGCACCCATCGATTTTCTTTTAGGCAGTGACGTTTGTGCCTTAATATTCCTAACGGAAATTAAACGTCCGAAAGACGGCACCGGACCAATGGGTTTTTGCTCTTTGCTAGATTCGAACACCTCCATCAAACTTTATAACCTTTGTTTCAAATCGAGTATCCGAAATACATGATTAATTAGCAGCGATTGTTGGTCTTATGTCGTAACACAGCACAATCCAGCTGATCTGGCATCCCGTGGCGTATATCCATCAATTATGGGATTCTTAGATGTCTGGTGGGCATTACCCGTGGCATGATGGTTAGTGCGTTGGACTGTCATGCAAGGGGTCCTGGGTTCAATCCCTGCCTGTGCCAGCTTAATTTAAAAAAAATAATTTTCACGGGTACTGCCTCTTGCGAGGAATTGACAAATCCTTCAAGAGTAATTCTTGTCATGAAAAAGTGCTTTCTCAAATTAGCCGTTCGGATTCGGCCTTAAATTGTAGGTCCCTTCCATTCCTGACAACAGTACTCGCACACAGGAATGGTTGAGAGTTGTAAGTCACTAGGCCCTGGTTCACAACGGACTGTTGCGCCACCCCATTTGATTTGATTTGAGATGTCTGGTGGAACGGTCCAATATTTTAAAGATCGCAGTGGGAGTTTGATGGCCAAGGTGAAAGTGTTGAAACAGAAAAAGAACGTCGTCCAGTAAAGATCCATACTATTCAAGTAGCAGAGGAACTCACCAGCGTAAGTATTCACAAGATTTCGAGCTAACGCAAGATAATGCCAGTAAAAGCTTGGTGGTTTCATTACAAAACCAATCTCCGAGCCATGAGTCAGGCCAGAAAAAAGTCAAAGTTTAGCAATGTGGTAGTGACTGCCTCAAAACTCACCGTACCATTAAGGGTGTCTGAGTTGAAAGCTCGAACTCTTGCTATCAAAAGAGCCCAGAGCGAAATATTCTCCAAAGAATAGAAAGAATCTAACAAAATGTAGCGTACATACGTCAACTTTAAGTACCAATTACATCAATGCACGACTTGCTATCTGCAACAGGTTGCAGATATGCAGCAATTGCTGGGAAATTTACCAGCTACAAGAGTTCGTATTGCTAGACCATTTTGTCACACTGGTGTTGACTACGCAGGTCCCTTCAAAATCAAAGCCTGGAAAGCACAAAGCAGTTAAATCCTGAAAGGATACTTCGTGGTTTTTAATTGCCTAATAACAAAGAAGAAGTCGTTTCAGACTTGACGACACAAGAAGATTTACTACCAGACGCGGAATTTGTAAACAATTTCATAGTGATGGTGGTACTAACTTTTGTTGGAGCTAATACTGAACTAAACAAAATGTTAAAAGCTGCACAGCATGATTTTAATGAAATCGCGGAAAACCTTGCAAATCAAGGTAAGGAATGGCATTTTACTCCTCCCGCTTCTCCTCACTTCTGTGGATTGTGGGAAGCTGGTGTGAAGTCGTTCAAGCACAATTTAAAATGGATCGTTGGAACAGAGAGACTAACTTTTGAAGAACTCACAGCACTTGTGTTTGCGTGTTTGAATTCGAGACCTTTATGTCCTCTTTCCGATAGTATTGATGATTTAGATGTGTTAACCCCAGCTCATTTTTTAATCGGCGAATCCCTTCATGCTGTGCCACAAGGTGAAATTGACATCAACATCACGTATATGGATAGATGGAATCCAAGCGTTAATTGAGACATTTTGGAGTGAAGCTTAGTGTACACGATTGCCAGGTCTGACAATCATTGTCAGATCTGCAAACGTCTGGCAATGTGTGACAATGAGATGACAATGAGCTGAAAATTTTAATTTGTGTGTACACGGTTTGCATATATCTACAAACATCTCCAAATCTGTTGCCAAATATTTGTCTGACAATCTCGACAAACTAATTTGGCCAAATAGCTAGCAATAGATTTGCAAACATTTGTAGATTTTCTACCAACCGTGTACACACCAAATCGAATTTTGGATCTGCAAATTTATTTTCAGCTCATTGTCACTAGGGATGCAAGCGATACATCGATGTTTTGAAAACAACCTCAACAAACAGCCTCAACCGTAATGGGCTGTACATGTTCAGCACTCTCATTTTCGATATAAGCATCCATATCTGAAAATAAATGTTAACGTTTTTATACATTTTCTTTGAAATAAAAAAAAAAACAACTTAAAATTTACCATGTAGTTTTCTCCAAATTCGTCTGCCAATGAATAAATTTGCAAATGTTCCTCAAACGGCATCTGCAAATTTATTCATTGTCAGACGTTTGCAGAAACGTCGGAAAATGAAAAAAATTTGGTGATCTCCCAATGAATCAAATTCATTTGTCTTCAAAATGATTGATGAACAAATTTTTCTGCAAATCAATTTGGTGTGTGCACGGTTGTCAGCTTGCGTGTACACGATTGCCAGAAATCTACAAATTAATTGGCAGATATTTGTCTGCAAAAAAGGAGCCAAACCATTTGTCTGCAAATTAATTTGGTGTGTACACGATTGTCAGCCATTCGAGACAAATTTTTCAGTGGCAGATCTGGCAATATTTGCAGATCTGGCAATCGTGTACTCTAAGCTTGAATGAAGTTCCGAATACTTATCCAGGCTTCAACAGCGTCCGAAGTGGATGAAGTCCAAAAAAATATTAACATTGGAGATATGGTTCTCATTAAAGATGAAAGATTTCCACCTACTAATTGGAACCTAATCAGATGGATTATCCGTGTTGTCACAGTGAAAACCAAATCCGGATAAAACGGCCCATTGCAAAGATTTGTCGCTTGCCATTGAACAATACATTTGAGCAACAATCCATTGTTTCCATTAAATCACAAAATCATTTAACCACCGTTCAAAACAGCAAACAAATTAATGCACAAAACTCATAAGTTAAAACAATACAAATATAATTAAAATTTATCAAATCATTAATTGATTAATAAAAACATCGCTTCAATGTTTTTCAAAACTTTAAATCTAAAATTGTAAAAATTAAATAAGCCACTGATTAAATTCTTAATAACATTTATTTAAACTTCAAAATTTTATAAACATATATATCGTATCATATACAATTAAAATCATGAAACAAAAAAATATATAATAATATAATGAGAATATAAAATAAAACACCAAATTAATTTCAAAATTTAATTTTATTTCATCGAAATTCAAACTTAAATCTTTTTGCAAAACTTAAATCCAAAGCAAACACTTAATTCAAATTATGAAAAATAAGGATATATCCACTTTTGCACGTTTTAAGCGCTCGTTTTTTTCTTAGCTGGCAACGCTAATTTATGAGTTCAAGAACACAAAAATTTACAGTCATTCTTACTGTTATGCAACTCATCAAAACAAACCGCATTTCGTTTAAAAGTAATTAGTTTCTGTAAATATTTTTTGCGTGTCAGTGCAAAAAAAGTTTTTTTTTTAACAACAATGAGGAAAATTTGGAAAAAAAAAAAAAAGTTATTCACCTAGAAAAATAGCGAAAGAACTAAAAAATTGTCATAGAACAGTGCTTTAAGCTCGAAAAAGACGAAATATTAGCGCGCCTGAGGTAAACAAATCTCCGCCGATATTGCTTTCCGATCAAATTGCTCGAGCTATGGAGGATGATGTAACCAGGCAAGTAAGAACGCCAAAAGAAGCTGCAACAGCTTTAAACAAAAGTGTAAGTAAGTGGACAGCACGAAGAGCAATTCGAAAAATCGGCTTGACATCGGCCGTTAAGCAAAAAAAGCAAAATCAATAGAACTATGCGAAATAAAGATTATCTCCGCATTTTAGAAGAGAATCTGCCAAAGTTTGAAGAGGAAAGCACATACCGAGAAGAAGAGGTCGTGTTTCAACAAGATGGAGATCTCAAACATACTGCTAAAATTGTGAAAAATTGGCTCGGTAGTCAAAAATTTAAAACTATGCAGTGGCCGGCACAAAGCCCAGACCTGAATCCCATTGAAAATTTGTGGGCTCTTCTGAAACAGAAACTTGCACGGTACGATAATCCGCCAAGAAACTTAGACGATCTGTGTGCCCGAGTTCAGGTGGAGTGGGCGAAATTTCCACACGAACTGATAGAAAAACTAGTTGAGAGCATGCCCAAACGGATAAACAGCGTCATTACTACAAAATGCTTATCGACAAAGTATTGAACTACGTGATATTCACAACCTCATTTTGAAACGTGCAAAAGTGGATACATCCTTTTTTGATAATTTGAATTAAATGTTTATTTTGTATTTAAGTTTTGAAAAAAGTTTGTATTTGTATAGTATATAAGGAACATAAAGAACTTATTAAAAAAAGAATGACCCTGATAACTTTATTTTTGGGCATTTTGCAGCATCTCGAAGCCAAGTTTGATGTCTATTATAATTGTACATTGTGCTTTAACTCTTGAATAAGCATATTTAAAAATTAACCTTTAAACTTTTTGGTTTTACTTATACAATTTCTCTTTTTTTGCAATTTTGTTTTTTAAATAAAAAAAAACTTTTGTAAGAATATACAACCCCAATGAAGAAGTTTCGGATGTTCGAGCGTAAGTGTTTATGGCGCTGTACTGGTTAACATCGCACAGCCGAATCTTCTTATGTTCATTAATATTCCAAAGAGGTCCTACACAACGGGGTTGCAAACAGCAGAATTAACCAACAATTTAATTTTCGGTTCATTCTATCCAAACACCTAGTACTTTGAAAGTGCACACATGAGTGGTTTTATTTTATTATTATTATCATTATTATTTATCATTATTATTATTATTATTATTATTATTATTATTATTATTATTATTATTATTATTATTATTATTATTATTATTATTATTATTATTATTATTATTATTATTATTATTATTATTATTATTATTATTATTATTATTATTATTATTATTATTATTATTATTATTATTATTATTATTATTATTATTATTATTATTATTATTATTGTTATTATTATTATTATTTTTATTATTATTATTATTATTATTATTATTATTATTATTATTATTATTATTATTATTATTATTATTATTATTATTATTATTAATATTATTATTATTATTATTATTATTATTATTATTATTATTATTGTTATTATTATTATTATTTTTATTATTTTTATTATAATTATTATTATTATTATTATTATTATTATTATTATTATTATTATTATTATTATTATTATTATTATTATTATTATTATTATTATTATTATCATTATTTATTCCTTAATTTCATTAAAAAACATTTATTTACAATTTGAAAATCAAAAACTAGATATATGAACATGGAAACATTGCCGTCTTCCAGAAAATAACATTTGCAGGTATAAATAATTAGGTATAAATAGCGTAATGACACACCGAAACAATTATTCGTTTTAAAAATTTGAACAAAAATAACAATATTAAAAAGTTATTATTGCATTTCGCGCGATGTACATTTATAGAAATATAATATCATATATTCTATGCGGCATTCATGTGAAAAGTACACGTGCTTTGTTTGATGGTTTCTGTTATATAGATAACGAAGAATGAATTTATACATATATACATATATATATATATACACACATTGAGAATCTAAATTGAGAATTTAAACTATACGCGTATGTTTGTTTTTTTGTATAAAAGAGGGCTACTTTTAATATCGCTCATTTTAATATCAAAAATGTACGTAATCTTTATAGCAGTATTTTATTCTCAATTTAAAATTAATACTGCATTAATAACTTTCTTCATTAATAAATGCACTTCGTTCATTCATATTCAAAACACTTCATACAGAAATTTTACAAGTACAGCTTATCACTGTTCTTCATAAATACCTATACACTTATATACCTTTTCATAAACAGCTGCTTATGCAACTCGTCTCGATTCGTGCGAGCTTTGTAGAGTCGTACAATACGTCTAGTTGCACACACACAAACACCGTGTCGAAGACTGCCGAACTGATACGATGTTAGACGATGCATGGGTGGTTGGCATTAGGTTTTTTTCGTTAAGGAATTTCTGGATTCGTCCCCAGAGCTCAAGGACAGCGATAGAATCTATTCAATAGCTTGAAAAAAATTAAAAGGTTGAAAAAGCTTCGTTGCTAATTTAAGGCATGGTCACAGAACATGAAGATATTTTTCCATCCACCGGATGAGTTCATTACACCAAACATTTGTTCTCTAGAGAGGACACTATGTTGAAAATAGAGCCTTCGAATTTTTTGAAGTATCGGACAAATAGCTATGAAATGGTAAATATTGTCACGCTCATTTCTGTTACAATATTTGCAAAGGAGAGGTAGACCTGACCTATGCGGAATATAATTCAAGTTCAATAATTCAACACTTGCTCTGAAAATTGTACCTATAGCTCTCGCAGAAAGTCTATTATCAAAATAATTTGTCGCATTAGTATTTAAGGATTGGCTTAGATTTCTATAAATTTCTCTTGTTGACGATGATGATGCTCTGTTTAGATGTTGAAGATATATGTATGTTTTTATCAACTTTTGCGATAACATTCGAAAAGTTATCTTGCCAATTATCTATGTTAAACGCAGTCAAGAGAAACATAATGCAACCGGACAAGTTGAGTCCATTCCTTAAATGGCGATGATTCTGCTCGTAGAAGAACCTTAATGATAGATGTGTGAAGATTCGAAGTTGGTTAACTCATCACTCTAGTTAGAAAATCTGCATGCAATTTCAATTTTTTAATATAAGTCGGCGCAATTCCAGCCTCAACATGAATTGCATAGGTTGGAGTCGAACTATTATTTTGAATAAGAGTCGTTGCATTAACTCAAGTTCTTTAAAATGTGTGTGAACAAAAACTTGAATACCGTAAAATAAGCAAGTAATGATGATTGCTTGGAAATCGCGGTATTTTGATCCTAAGTCTATGTTTTTGTTTGAAAAGAAAGTTGGCCACATTATGTTTAGAGCTACTTTAGCTTCTTTACTCTTATGCTGAACATGTTTATTGAAGCTACCGTTATCAGACATAAACACTCCCAGATATTTGGATTCCTGCACTATTTCAATAGGTTAGTTGTTAAGGAACCACCTTTCTTCTCTCAACCTTCTAACATTCCGTGTCTCAAATACCATTATCTTTTTTTTTTTTAAAGGTCCCAGATATTGCAGTACGTGCAATATCGTAGTATGGTTTCTAGCTGGAGAGAAGATGGGTTATCCGCTATCACAAGTACAAGTCATCCGCGTAAAGAAGTACTTTTATACGAATATCAGAAAAACAAACTCCACCGGGTAAATTATCTGAAATATTACCAATGTAAAGGGCAAACAAGATTGGGCTGAGAATACATCATTGGGGAACACCTGCATTTGGTTGAAAGTAATTTGAACTCTCGGCCCCCACCCTAACTGTTGCATAAGTTTTACTCGATAAAGCAAAAACATAGTGTTATAGTATTTGTTTTAACATGTCCAATACATACAAACATTCTAACTTTTGCAACAAACCTATGTACAATATTCTATTTATATTGAATTCAATATACCAGTTTTTGTCCTGATCTTCCCGACTAAACATATAGTGAACCGTTAAAAAGACCTCACAAAAACCAGCTTGAAACATACTTAAGCGATTGTTTGATTCTACCCATTGATAAGTCTTTTGTATAGGATTCTACCAAATACTTTTCTAATTGAATTTACTACTGAAATACCTCTGTAGTTCTCAGGTAAGCTAGCATCAAAATCTATATTCTTTGTCCATGTCGCTACAGGATCACATTTGATCCTAATTGATGATCAGATGTTATTTTGATTCTTTCAAATTGTGCCTTACATCCTGGTGCCAAAGTCAATATACCTTGAGAATGTAGTTCCACTAATCCTTGTTCATAATCACTACAGTTTAGGTCCAATGTTGATTGGTTGTATGTTTTGAACAGCCAACGGTTGTTGAATGATAAGGAATTTCCTTGAATTGAAATTCAGCATGTTTTGAATTCTTTAAGGCTCACATTTCACAGGATCTGTCGGTAGCTGCATTCCATACCCAAATCATTTGACATAAGAATCTTCCTTCCAGGCTCTTTTTGCAGGTATTAAGTTGTGTTTCCGTAATCATTGTATACACAAATTTTACTGGATTGTGCGCCATGTATTCTGCAGTTGCTTGTGCTACTATCATTTTTCCTCTAAATTCCATTGGAAACGGAACCAAATTGTAAACCTCTGATGGTACGTAATTAATAAGTGGTATATCAGCTCTAATTATTAATCGAGTACCGATAAAAGTCCATTAAGCCACCATGGAGTTGTAAGTGTCTTTAACAATGTTCCTTTCCTGTTTTTCCAGATAATGAAGTCTTTCTCTTTCATGAGTTGTGATAGTTTGATTAAATGTGGATTTACATGACCATGATTCATGTCAACAAGCATCGTGATGATATCTGATTGAATGTTATCACATTATTCAATCATAGTATTAACTTGTATTGCCAGTGACTTAAATTGTAATGTCAATTTTTCAGCATTCTAGAATTTGACTGAGTGCGTGTAGAATGTGGTTAGCTATTGACTTAGCCTTTCCAAGTTGTTATTCCCAACCTAAGTTGTTTTCTTTAGTATGTAAGTTGTAGAATCAATTAAAGATGTCTGTTTTTCACTTAGCTGTTTTAACTTCCTTCTCATTGGTTGAACCATTGATTCACAGGATCATTTAAAGTAAGTCAATTTATGGCGCTGTCTCTCTAACTGTGTTGTCAGATCCAGATCGTAATAAACGATTAATTTCCAATTTGATCTAACAATATCCATTTTTTCGCTTTTATCTAAATATATAGCGGAATTTTGCTGAAGTCTTTTAAGATAAGTCCCTTTAGTGCCTTTTGCCAGCGGTGCTTCTCCAAAGACAGCGGTCATCATTAGTAGTAGCATTAACGTAATGGTCATTTTGCTCATTTGTTGCATCATTGTTACTAATTTTATTCTAAGATTATAATTACTTATGTCAGTATGTTTTGACTCTGTCGACTGTTGAGAACAATCAAGAATTTTGTGTGTAGGCCGCTTCAACGTGCCGTTTTTAACTTTTAAACCCACTACTCGTACTCTTCCATCATTTCCAGTGTGCACTTGCGTTATTTTACCTAACGACCATCTGGATGGCGGAGTATTCTCGTCTTTGGTGATGGCTATATCATTCTCTTTAACATTATTTTGTTGTGTTTTGCACTTCCCCTTCTGTTGAAGCGTATGTAAATATTCGTTTTTCCAGCGGTTCCAAAAATCTCTCCATTGTTTTGTATAAGCTTCCATTTGTCGGTGGAATTAATTGTAAGGTTACTTTCTGATTCAGGGCTATTGAATGCACAGAGTATCCGAGAATTCAAAACTCCTTCAATTTGGGCTAAGAGAATTGACATTACTTCGAAGGTAAATTTCGAATCTCCTACTACTCGCTTAGATGATGCTTCACCGCCTTTACTCCAGCTTCCCAAATTCCTCCAAAGTGAGGAATTCTGCTGCCGGCAGAATAAAATGCCTTTCTGATTCTAGCATATGACTAACGTCTTAATTCTGTTTGATTGCTTGTAAGAATTTCTTATCCATTTGTCTGCTTGCAGCAACAAAATTGGATCCGTTGTCAGAGTATAGATGAACACTCTTTCTTCTTCTGCCGAAATAAACGTCTTAAAGCTGCCATGAAAACTTCTTTTTTCATATCGCTCACTGGTTTTAAGTGTAATGCCTTTGTTGACATAGACACGAAAACACTTATGTATATAGCCTTTGAATGATTTATGCCCTCTTCATTTCGAACATCTCATCAGTACAGGTCCAGCATAATCAATTCCAGTATGTTCAAATAGATGTGATACAGTAACTCGATATTCTGGTAAAATTTCCCATTATCTGTCCTGCTACACATTGTCGATATCTAATGCATTTTGGACATGGTATGATGCATTTTGTAATCCAACGATCCAGTACCTTCGCCTTATAATGATTTCCATGACGCAAATGGAGCCGTGTAATGTTGCTTGATGTGTGTCTCCAATTATCGCTGTAGTTAAATTTGATTTGCTTAAAATAACTGGCTGATTTTATTGTATGTTGGATAAATGCAACCTGCCGCCTACTCTTAGAATATCATATTTATCCAAAAACGGATATAAATTGATAATTCTATTATTTGGGTTAATGTATTTCTTTTGTTTTAAACAATGCTTCAAATTCGCTTTGTTGATGATGTTTCGCAATGAGTTTCCAAGCGTATTATACTTCGTCTACTGGAGAAAAGTTTAAAAATGCATTTACTCGCATCTATTTCCGAAAGAAGCGTATGATAAATGCTACTATTCTTATAAGTTTTGTAAAACTGGAGTATCTTGTCATGAGATGATCTAAATAGTGTTTATTGGTTTTGTCTCCAACCATCATTAATACAGTTGGTAGATATATGTCTTAACACTGTTTGGGCCACCTTTCTTTGTTTCCTTAAGCCATTCCGACTCGTTCCACCAAAGTGTGTGCTCGATTGGCTGGTTCGCATATATTCCTCTTGATGCTACACCTGCTGGGTTTTGCTTAGAGACAACATGCTTTAGGAATAATGTACTTCATTGTCTCTATTTATGACCTTTATAATTAAAAGTAAAAGTCTTGGTAATAGTTGTGCCGACAGAGTTCTAATTTCGGAAGTGTTTTTCTGTTCTTTATTGGATTTACCTTGCTCTTTCCACTTATCAGTGTAGTTGATGAGTTGACCTTCATATAAACCATCGCTGCGTATGCCTTTTCGGATGCGTCAGCAAAGCCGTGTAGCTCAATTTTCATCCCAATAGATGATTGCAGCCATCGAGAAACTTTTATTTCATTTAGACTAGATTATGTGTTCTATGAAACTATTCCATTCATTCTTTAAGTTCACTATCCCATGAAATTTCTTAAATCCATAATTTCTGCTTAAAAAGTTTTGCAACTAATATGACTGGAGAAAGACAACCCAATGGATCGAATATTCGGGCAAGATTTTGTAATGCAATTCGTTTCGTAATTTTATCTTCAAATAGAATTTAAATTCGTCTTGTGTTGGATCCCAATTTAGTCTTAGAGTCTTGGCTGATTCGTTATATTTAATTTCAATCAGTTGATTGTTGCCACAATTAGGAATGCTGTTAGCTGTTAGTTATTCTTAAATCATTAATTTTTTTAAATGAAAACCATACTTTTTAAGTTCTGTCGCTACATCCTATTGAATTTAGATGCATTTCTCCATATCATCTTCCAGAATCTTGTCGCCATCTATTACCACGTCTATTCTATCCGATTTATTGAATAATGGATCGGCGATCACACAATTACTCCAGTGGTCAAAATTAAAATAAAAGCTTCTGCTTGGTTGAGCCAATGTTGGTAACACCAATGCCAAAAAACGTGGCTTAAATTCTAACAAAACTTTGCTCTTAGATATTCCCACTGTTGTATTTTCAATTCCTTGAAGTTCGGTTCTATCTTAAGTCCGGAGAATGGCTTATATATTTGCGGTCTCTTCAGATTTCATCGTTTTTTGGAATTCTTGCTCTATTAATGCTCGCATTAGCACGAACTCACCGATTTTTGATTTCACTTTTATTCGTGCAGTTGCCAGCAAAATGTTTGATGAAACGCCTTCCTTCGTCACTGTTGCTGTTAGTTGTTCTCTTTTTTTCTCTGCAGCAAAGGAAGTATTGTATTGTGGTCACGATTACAAATTTGGCATTTTCTGTTTTGCTTGTGCATTTTGTGTTTATTGTGTGGTCTAAACACCCATAGCATACTTTTAATTTCCTAGTCCAACTTCTTTGTTCCGCCACTTTAAGTTGTACAAATTTTCCAAAATTTGGCAATAAAAAATTGTATCTGGTCTGTTAAAAACGTGTTTTGTTTTTAGTTATTCTTTTGAGCATTGTTGCTTCCATTGTTTGATACTGCTGCACCAAGAATTGTAAAACGTCATCCAAACTCTGTATTTCTTTGGTTTTTTTCACCTCTTGCTCGTACTGCATCTTTGTCCAGTTTCCTTTTAAACATGCATCATTTAGTGGTATCTTTAGATTAATTTAGTGCGAATGTGCACTCATTTGTGGTGTCTAATGACTTTTTAACAGAACTTCCTGACTCGCCATTAATTGTTGGCTGATCAAGTAATCTGTCAA
Organism: Eupeodes corollae; assembly: GCF_945859685.1. Lineage (NCBI taxonomy): Eukaryota > Metazoa > Arthropoda > Insecta > Diptera > Syrphidae > Eupeodes > Eupeodes corollae. Next base: position 119,395,324 of record NC_079147.1, read on the forward strand.
CCAGATTTGTAAACAGAAATCTTCGATTCTCGAATCTCTGTTCGAGCATTCTCCATGCCGCTTTATAATTCGTCTCAGTAATGTTGAGATGGATGATGAGTTTTCCTGCTTCACCTTTGACTACAGACTTAATTTTGAACATCTTTTCTATGTTCGAGATATTCTTTACTTCATGAACTAATTTCACAAATAAATCAAGGAAGGACATCCGTTAGTTTAAATCGCCATAAAAGACTGGTATTTTAACTTCTTCCAGCTTCAGGTTGGAGGACTTCTTCTGGATCTCGGGGTTTGTAGCCTCCTCTTCAAATATTTGTTGGACATTAGAAGCGCTCTATTATTGTCATAATATCCGAGGTCTACAGTGATCTTATTATAAATCAACCGACCGTCTTATCCATTTGACGTTTGAAGTTTTCATGCCGTCGGTAATACATTTTAATGAGGTTTGTTTTTAATGTTCCCAATGTTGGTGCAAATGTCGGCAGTTTTCTAGCACTTACTGTTGTTGTTGCGTCATCTTCTTGATTATTTGTTGAAGACTTTGAAACTTAATCATCAACCTCTCCTGGCTGAATCGGTGTTTTTGCTGCATCAAGCAGAGCATTTATTTTGCTAACTTCACTTTCAATGCACTGGAAATAATTCATTTCGAAATATTTATCTGTGCTGATTCCAACTTCCAAAATTTTTGAGTGGCTTAGCTGGAATTTGTTCAATATAAAACTTAGTCTATTCCTTATTTCAAAGTCAGATTTTCGATTTGTTTTATTTTTGAGTTTGTTATGAATAAGCACAACTTCATCCCCTATTTGTTTTTGGGATTTGTATAGTTTATCCTTTTTGTGCATTTTAATTGATTTTTTGACTTTTTTTAACACTGCATCTTTAATTCGGTGTCTAATTCCCGATTACACTTACTTTACTGTCAGCGTAAAGTACAATCAGTTGCTTGTTAACTCAATTTGTATGTGTGATCATGTCTGCTAGATACGATATCCTATGCAAACATAATGCCTATCACTTATCTTATCACTTCTTATTATCCCAGTGTCCAATGTTTGAACACCAACTCCCGTACATTACAACTAAAATTCTTTGAATCCTTACATTTTTCTAAGCTGGTCGCGAAATTAAGTGTGATATTTAACTTTTTAGCCTCTCAGACCTGTTATTTTATATTTTGTTAGCTTCCAGATATGCAGACTTAAAGTGGCCTAGATTAAGTCTTTTTTACTACATTGATACCAATCAAATACATATAGTATAATACACCAAAAGCGAGGAAAGAAAGGTATCTCTCACGTTTGCGATTTTGCCTGCACATGATCAGTAGAACTGTAACGTTGAGTAAATTTTCAACTCTCAAAAATAAATAACCAAAACAACTCATAGCTATTTAATTTAATTATCAGAGGTTAAATGCTTAGACCATGTATTTCGAATGGAAACGATGTAAAAACCGTAATATCTTTATGGATCCTTTTAAAAAACACAAAAATATCAAGTAATAAATACCTTACATTGAATGAGCGATCTGAAAGTTTCCATCTGCGTCAGTTGAAGAGGGAAATTGGATACCCGGCTTAAAATAGAGATTAAGCATTGGACACTATCAGTTTAGGGACGTCAATATAAATGCGACAAGGATGGTACTGCATTTAACGAAGCCGATAAGGCGTAATCTTTTAAGCAAAACCAACCTATCCTGTCAATGTGACAGTATCTAAAATTCAACAAAACAGTATTTATAATTAGCAACGCATTGCCTGTCAGGTTTTGTTCTACAATATAGCTGGTCGTTCTTTTTATTCGAAACTTTTTTTTTCTGAGAATTTTAAAAATTATGAGAAATACTTTGTAGGTTATAATTTATAAACTTAAATGGACATCTGCTACAAAAACGCTTAAATTTGGAAGAACCAGTGGTGGAGCCTGTTTGGGTATAAGAAAATTATTGGACACATCTATCAAATAAAGTTTGTAACAACGAATGATATGATTTTGCTGCAAGGATGTTTCGCCGGAGAACAACTAAATTTAATATCTTTTTACTTGAATTGTTATTATTGGAATTTCATTTTCGAAGGGGATTTCAATGTGAGAACAGGTACAAGAGGGATAGTGGACTACATCTTCATTCCTACATCGTCGATTGTGGAAAGAATATATTCAAAAGATTTTACCTGTGACAATAACTGCACCAAATTTATTGAATTTCTTGATGATATTGGTGCATTTAATCTTAATGGTAGAGGGTTTAGTGACAAAAACAATGAATATACTTTTGTAAGTAGTAGAGGTTCCTCAGTGATTGACTACTTTTGCCCTTCGTACGCAATCTCTTATTTGGTTGAAGATTTTAGTTTATATTGTGTAACCTTCTCAGATCACATGCCATTAATTTTTTCCCTAAAATCTTCAGTAACAGCGGAAAATACCAACCAAAGAGGTATCTCTACAATAAAATAGTACGACTAAAGAAAGAGGTGTTGCTTATAAAAATAAACTCGAGTCACTTGTACCCTCCATCATAATACCAACAGATTCAATTGAAGAACGATACAAAGCAATCAAAAGATGTATTTATGAAACAAACCGAGCTCCCACGCAACAAAATGTTTAGTTAAAGCCAAAAAACCTTGGTTTGATTTAGCTTGTTTTATTGCCAGGAAAAATGATTTTAAACACCTTAAATTCTTCAGAAAACCACTAAATATAGAATTTTATGTAGGACTAAAAAATAAACTTATTTCGTTAGCCTTACTAGGAGTCGTGAATCTGTTCATTAACCCGAGAGTAGTGGAAGATTGCTAAGCAAATACGCGGACTGTCGATTAAAACGGTTTTGATGGAATACTGTATGAATTGTATACAAATGCATGTTTATCTCTTATTGAAGAAATACAGAAGTTATTCACTGAGATTCTTGAAACTGCAACGCTACCATCATCTTTCAGAAAATCTATTATATACCCGCTGTTCAGTTCAAGAAAGGAGATACAATTGTTGTGTCAAACTATACACAGAAAGAATTACATTGCGAATATTAAATCGTCAGTATGGGTGTGAAGGCAATACTGTATGGCTTAGAAAATTTCCATTGGATAAAAAGTTGTAAGCATAGTTAATTTGGCCATATTGAGAATAGTAACGTCAACAATAGTTATAGCCGATACGACAATGCCAGTATGTCAGTCAGGCCCATACTGACTGGCGTAATGTACAACGCTCCTAGCAGAGAAGTTTATTCATTATTGTTATGTGCCTCAAGTTCCTTATTATTGTAGAAATATATCGATACAGAAGATACGATAGAAGATTATCGATTATCACGCCATAAATTATCACGGAAAAACTATTAGCATTGCGACATCTCAGTATGGGGCGACAGGTACAGGATGGGGCTGTGTTACAAGCAAAGATTGTGGTACCATACAGCAAGACAATGTAGGAATATCACAGATACTTTTTTAGTATGGGTCTTCAGGCCGTACTAGCATTGTCATAAATGCTCAGCACTTCCTTCGGTGTAGAGGGCTTTCATTTCAGACTGTCAGCTTGGTTAGAGAAAAAAACAACATAATTAATGAATTTTAGGCTGCATATAAAACCAACTATTCTACTGTGGACCAACTTCAACTCTACCGAAAGAATAAACTCTACGCTTTTTTTATCGGTCTTAAGACTACTTCTGATAGCGTTGACAGGAATGCTCTTGTTTATAAGCTACCGACTCTGCTAAGCTCTCTTTTTTCGATCTGTTTTTAAATGATCTTCATGCGGAACTTTCAATTGTTTTAGACGATCTTCAAAATAAAGCTCTCTTATATGCGGACGATATTGTACTGTTGTCAGATAACAGATAATAACCGCATTCAACGGAATCTTGATAAGTCGGAAATAGTAATATATCGCAATGGTGGAAAAAGAGCAGCAAGTAGAAAATGGTTTTACAATAATTCTGAAATAAATGTGTCTAATCAATACAAACATCTTGGCGTAGTGTTTAAATGCAATAAACAGGTTGAGAGAATCTATAAATTCCATCAATGCAAGGTGGTCGAAACTGCTGCGAGACAATACCATCGAACACTCAACATAGTTCAAAATATACAATGCCGCCTCAAAAGCTATTATGTTGTACTGTGTCAAGTTTGGGCTTACCGCGAATACAACCAAGTCGAAAAGTTGCAATGTTTCTTCATGAAAAGGTGCTTTTTACTGCCCGATAATAGGCCTAACTATGCTGTGCACATTGAAACAGGTTTACCGAAAGTTTTTCTTAAGTGCCTCCAGCTACATTCACTGGAATGAATTTACAGTTAGTGCAACACAGTCTCAATATCACGATGAATATTGCAACTTGATGTACGCTGGAATACCGAATTACTTTGATGACTCCAATTTACGTGATATGATTTCCATAATTTTTAAAGCTCGCTGCGGGCTCCTTAATATCAATGGAAGAGCCTTCCAAGGTGATAAAGACGGAATATGTACATTATGTAATATGGATGAATCGGAAAATACTATGCATTTCATTGGAACCTGCCCAATATTCAAAACACACAGAAGGAAATTTCTTGGCAGCGGCATCCTTTCTCATTCTCTACTTCTCAACGTTCTTAATGGATACTGCTGCTCAAACTTATATAACTTCTTAAAGCGTCAATTAAATATCGCAATCTAATTATAAATGTATATTCTTCACATATGTATGTAATTTACTTTCTAGGCTTATATACTTTTAAATTTCCTTTTGAACCTGACAGGCAACTTACAGTTATTGTCAAAACTAATTTTAAACCAGCAATAATAATTTTTTGTAAAATCTTTTTGAAAATAAAATTATATACCTATCTATATATCTCTATCTACACAGATTTTCTTCTGTCAGTTATTAATTATTGCTCTTCCATCTTTACTTCATATTTTGTGATATACTTCATTTTTGTTTATAACAGCTGAGAACAATTGAACTTAAAAATGCACTCTTATCTTGCAATCCAAGCGCAAATTCTTATTCCTATTAATATTTTTAATAAAATATTGGTCATTATCAAAAAAAAATATGTTCTTCTTGTATCTTCTATGTATCTTAGACTATGTGTTGACTCATGATTTTCCACCATATAGCAGGACGAGGATGATGAGAGTCTTAGTGACTTTACTACACAATTACTTTCTTAGCCAAAAGAAACAGTGGTTACCAAGGGAGATTCTTTGTTTGATCTTAGCGCTGGCGCTGAGATCAAACTCCTTAATCAACTCAAAGTTACGTGTGTCGATGGTGACGTTTTGACCAAGATGTGGTGTAGATCCTTTCTTGATGACTGCATGTTATTTGTTTTGTCTTCATTATTCTTCATAGTTTTGACGAGGGAGCTCTGCACTATTCTTTCAAAAAAGATGTTAAAGAAATCGCATGACAGACAGCGCATCACCTTGTGTAAAGTCTTTTTTAACACCGAAAGGTTCGGTCAACTTGTGTCCAATCTGTATGGAGCACCGTGATGGGTGAATTCTCCATGCTCATCCTGCATAAAAGTAGATTGTTGGTGTCGATTTGATGTTCTTGTGTTTTTTCCACAATCGGCCGTAATTTTGACGTTTGGTCGCCTGAGAACTTTCCTGGTCTAAACCCACACTGATAAGGACCTATCAGATTATGGTGATAATCTTCAGATGTTCGCTTATTACGGCAAAGAAGATTTTGTAAGCGATGTTAGGTAGACTGATTTCTCTATAGTTTCTTGCAGTTTTCTCGTCAGTATGGGGCAAAAAACACTAAGATTTCATTTATCAGGCTTGTTTTTTTCCGGCCATGACTCTTAGATAACTTAATTTCCAGCTGCTTTGAAGGGCTCGGTATTAAAGCCATCTGCTCCTGCGGTAGATTGTCTGACCTGTCTAGCTGCGTAATTCGGTATTTCGTCACTGTTATAGATTCTGCAAACGCAATAAAGATTTTTTTTCTTAAAATTGCTGACAGTGCAAACGTTCAAGAAGTATAGAATTTTTGATTCTCTATTTTATAATTGTATTGACGATTTAATTGAAAATTGGTTCACCGGTGAACAGTGACCGTTATCGTTAATTGTTAATTTTTCAAAATAAATGAGGTCTTAAACATAAACATAGACAAAATTTGCAGTTACGGAGTTATATGTGAACAATTAAATTTCGGCTTTTTCTTATCGCCATATTTTGTTATTTGTTGCTTGTTAGAAAAATATGTTAACCCTTTTTTAAGACTATCACATAATTAACAAAAAAGGTTTTAAATATACATATTTCAACAACAATATCATTTGAGATAAAGGGTTGGTTTCTAATAAAGAAAAAAATTCTTCGGTACCGTTTATGTAAAATATCTGAAAACTAATTTTTTTAACATCTTACATTTTTTAAAACCGCTGTAACTTCTATATGCTTGCTCGTTTACCTAAACTTTCTTATAGTACATATTATAGTCTACAAAATCTTGATCGACATCTTTCTTAAGCATTTTTGGTTAAAAAGTCCTTGAAACATAAATATTCAAAAAAAAACCATAACGTTTTGTCACTTGATATTAATGTTCTTGTCAATACCTGGTGCCTGATGTCATAGATGCATTAATTATTCCAAAGTTTAAATAACTGTATATATATTTTGGAAATTACTTCTCTGATGAAAATCTTATGACCATAAAATATAAATTTTTTTTACGAAGCAAATAATGTTCCAGACTAAACCAAAATGTATGTATTATTATAAAACTTTTTAAGAGTAGTTCTTTAATGGAAATCATGGGGGTTTACTTTTATTACATTATAAAACAATGCCAATATAATTGTTGACATTTGTTTCTTTTTAAAGCTTTCGTATGCTTAAATATTTATTGTTGTTGAAATCCCGATGCATGAATGCTATATTTTTAAAGAAGACAAAAGAATTCAATTAATTATTATTTTAGTTTGTACCTGTGTTGTGCATAAACGATGCCATGGTTCTGTTGTTACGAAATGTCCTGGAATGCGAGAAGAAGTATGTACTTGTGTTATTAATGTTAAAATGTATTATTGTTTCGTTTTTTTTTTTTCTATAGCAAAGCCAAGCCGAATCTATTCCAGCTGGTCAAAGGTTTAATGTAAATGTTCCTCATCGCTTTGTCGTTCACAGCTACAAAAGATTTACTTTTTGTGACCATTGTGGTTCATTATTATATGGTTTAATAAAACAGGGCCTTCAATGTGAAGCTTGTTATATGAATGTTCATAAGCGTTGCCAAAAGAATGTCGCAAATACATGCGGAGTTAACACCAAGTATATGGCAGAAATATTAAATTCACTAGGCATTTCACCGGATAAACAGTCACAACCTCGTCGGTCAAGGGTAAATAACAAAATATATCTTAATTCTTACAATTTTACCTTTAAACATTTCTAAGTATTTAAATTTGCCTGTCGGGGAAGAACAGTATTCAGCTGAACGAAAAGATATTGTAGAAGGCGAACCATCGCTACGTGGAAGTAATCCACAAACCCAACAACAAAATTTGAATCTGTATCAGTATTCTGAAAATCGCTCTGGTAAATTAACACTTCAGGATTTTAATTTTATAAAAGTACTAGGGAAAGGTTCTTTTGGAAAAGTAATGTTGGCAGAAAAGAAAGGTACAGAGGAAATATACGCTATAAAGGTATTAAAAAAAGATGCAATTATACAAGATGACGATGTCGACTGTACAATGACTGAGAAACGTATATTGGCGTTGGCAGCTAAGCACCCATTTTTAACAGCTTTGCACTCATGTTTTCAAACACCTGTAATTTTCTAATCTCAAACAATTAAATTGCATTTTTTTAATATAAAGATATTTTTAGGAACGGTTATTTTTTGTGATGGAATACGTCAATGGAGGGGACTTAATGTTTCAAATTCAAAAAGCCCGACGCTTTGAAGCTGCGCGTGCTGCGTTTTATGCTGCTGAGGTAACATTAGCCTTACAGTTTCTTCACTCCCACGGAGTGATCTACCGTGACCTTAAGTTGGATAACATTTTGCTAGATCAAGACGGTCACTGCAAACTTGCAGATTTTGGAATGTGCAAAGTAACTAACTTATTAGAATATGTATACTAAACTGGTTATGGTAAAACAAGCCACTAGTTTGAAGTAAGAGTTTAGTAAATATCCAACAATTTTACCAACATTTAAAATTTAGAGGTCAATCATGGTCTTTTTCTATTTTCATTTGAGAACTTTGTATGTTTTTGCTTCTATTGTTTCTTAATTTAAAACTTGTAACATTTAAATAATAATTTAACTTTGTTTTTACATAACTCTTCCTTGAAGCTTGTGGCATTACATTATGCACATTAGTTTCTTCTTGAATCAGTGTAATGTACACAATAACGTGGAAATTTGTTTAAAATTATAATCAACTACAGGAAGGAGTATTGAACGGGGAACTTACTTCAACATTTTGTGGTACTCCTGATTACATTGCTCCTGAAATATTGAAGGAACAGGAGTATGGTGCGTCCGTAGATTGGTGGGCACTTGGTGTTCTTATGTACGAAATGATGGCTGGACAGCCACCATTTGAAGCTGATAATGAGGACGAACTTTTTGATTCCATACTGCATGACGATGTTTTATATCCTGTTTGGCTATCCCGTGAAGCTGTTTCTATATTAAAAGGTATGATAATGGTTTGCAAATGTAAAACTATTAAGATTAATCTTAATAAACTACAACATTTTTAATTAAAATGCTAGGGTGCAGAAATATTGCAGTTTTCACAAAAGCGAGCTAATGTGCGAAAACAAACTTTTGAGGAAAGCTCTTTAAGAATTACACTTCTTTACATTTTTTAAAATGGTTAATTTTTTTAAAGTTATTATACTATGAGTTATTTTTTTGGATGATATTAAAGGTGCAGGTAGCTTTAGTAAAGTTGATTACATAAACATTATAGCGAAAAGTGTAATCGGCAAAGGTCACAAAAAACCCGTTTTTATTAGAAACTGCTTGAGATGATCGCATTCGAAAGTCCTTGACTTCAAGAGTTCGAATATGCACATGCAAGACTTTGTTCTCCAGCGAAAATGAAAGCCTTAATGAGATTTTCAAGAAATTTTGTTCAACTATCAACACTCTCCTACCTCTAGATCACTACATTTTATTTACCAAACCAAAAAATAATTTATTATTTGTCACATACTGCAAGAAAGTAAAGTTAGTGAATTTTACGAATCAACGCCTAGTACAGCCGCAGTTAATGATCTTTTCTTTGTAAATAAAAACTCTATTGTCTCACAATACTAAATCATATTAGGGGAATTCACGATCTAGTGCATTTAGTCTGGGAATTGCATTTGAGTGTAAATATATGCACAACATAGTGAACGCTCGAAAAGCAAATAGAAAAGCAAGGTGTTCTTGCAACGAATTTTGACAGTTGTTTTTATAATAAAGTTGTGCTGTTGGTAGCTAGAAAAAAACAGCAAATACTTGTAAACAAATGTTAAATATTGTTGATTTATATTACCTCCAAGTCCGGATTATCCCGTATATAGTTTAAAACTATTTTAATTTCGTCAATTGACCACTTTTTATTCGGTTTTTCTCTTTTTTATTTATTTTAATTAGATCATCCATGTTAATTATTTAAATATCAGCTGATTTATTGCTGTCAAAACAGTGTTGCTCATGCTTGTACATTTGTATACTTTAGGGTTTCAGCGAAGTAAATTTGCACTAGTAAAGCATGCGCATATTCATATATTTTGTTAGTGTAGAGCATCTGTATGCACAAAACATATGCACATGCACTGATGCAAGACCATTTACACCCGATCGTGAATTCCCCTATTGTCTTTTGAAAAGCTAATGATATGCGTAGGAGAATGCAAATGCACTCTGCTTCTATTTAAAAGGCCTGCACGAGTTTTTTTTCTGAAAGTATGCTGATAAGAACCTTCCCTGTTAATATTAATGGGCATTGTGTTAAAGCACATAATGTAAAAATGTAGAAATAATTATGACACCTGAATCATGGTTGAATGAAGATATTATACGGTGGCTCTAACGCATAATCGGACAGTAGTTTCATTTATATGAAATGGGCTGTAATTTAAGAAAAAAAAACGTTATATGTATATGTTTTTCGTTCTTATTTAAAACACTTACTTACCCAAAAAACAACAAAAAAAAACTAAATATTTTCAAATGATAAATTCTAATTCAATTAAAAAAAAAAAACAGTTTTTAAAATTCAACAAATAATCTTTAAAACAGTAAAAATCTATCATCTAGTATTTGGTAGAAAAACTTTACAATCCAGAACGACTAGAAGGCGGTTTGGGATGGATTTAACTAAATTTTGGCACACCTTAGGCTCAATAGAGTTCCAAGCTTCAATAAAAGCCTCCTTAAGCTGATTTAAAGAGTTAAATTTCTGTTTGTACACTCTCCTGGCCAATTTTCCCATAGATGTTCAATTAATTGAGGTCCCGGCTCTGTGCTGGTGTATTTGCGATTCCCAGTTTTTCGGCACTCTACTTCACATTTATTATTATTATTTTTATCATTATTATTATTATTATTATTATTATTATTATTATTATTATTATTATTATTATTATTATTTTTATTATTATTATTATTATTATTATTATTATTATTATTATTATTATAATTATTATTATTGTTATTATTAATATTATTAATATTATTATTATTATTATTATTATTATTATTATTATTATTATTATTATTATTATTATCATTATTACTATTATTATTATTATTATTATTATTATTATTATTATTATTATTATTATTATTATTATTATTATTATTATTATTATTATTATTATTATTATTATTATTATTATTATTATTATTAGTATTATTATTATTATTATTATTATTATTATTATTATTATTATTATTATTATTATCATTATTATTATTATTATTATTATTATTATTATTATTATTATTATTATTATTATTATTATTATTATTATTATAATTATTATTATTATTATTGTTATTATTAATATTATTAATATTATTATTATTATTATTATTATTATTATTATTATTATTATTATTATTATTATTATTATTATTATTATTATTATTATTATTATTATTATTATTATTATTATTATTATTATTATTATTTTTATTATTATTATTATTATAATTATAATTATTACTATTATTATTATTATTATTATTATTATTATTATTATTATTATTATTATTATTATTAATATTATTATTATTATTATTATTATTATTATTATTATTATTATTATTATTATTATTATTATTATTATTATTATTATTATTATTATTATTATTATTATTATTATAATTATTATTATTATTATTATTATTATTATTATTATTAATATTATTAATATTATTATTATTATTATTATTATTATTATTATTATTATTATTATTATTATTATCATTATTATTATTATTATTATTATTATTATAATTATTATTATTATTATTATTATTATTATTATTATTATTATTATTATTATTATTATTATTATTATTATTATTATTATTATTATTATTACTATTATTTTATTATTACTATTATTATAATTTTTGTTATAATAATTATGAATATTATTTATTTTATTCAGGGAAACCTTAACTAGTGCCTGATCAGGGATAGAATAAGTTTTTTTCCTTTGCTTCCTTCGATAGTTTTAATAAATTCGTACGCTCAATTATAGCGCGAAAGTTATTGTTCCCATAAGAATTCTATTCCAAAAGATTGTAATCTATATACCACATCCATCATACCCATGGGAACATGGTGCAGATAGAAATATACTAAAGGACAGATCTGTGATGTGAAATCGTTACACGGGTAGGTTGCTTGCGATCTTAAAATCTTGCGACTAAATGGGACTACCACGATCGTTCCTTATCCTTAATATACGTAATGTGACGTGATTAATCTTTATTTTCTATTTTTTCTTTTCGTAGTCATTCAACAATTTTTTTCATTAAATTAATCAATGAATTTAAAAAAGTAAGCAATTTGGGACTCTTTTTAAACAATTATAACAAATAAAAAACAAAATCAAAGAACAATAGCGTAAAACTAAAAAAAAGGTGTTTGCGTAAGGAAACATAAAAACAAATATTTTGTAAAGTTAATGTTTTTTTATTTATATGGATGATATTATAATATTCTAACAAAATTTCATTGAGCATACTCAAAATCTACGAAAAGTTTTTGAAGCACTAAGAAATGCTTATTTAAAAATTCAAATAGAAAAAAGCAAATTTCTTAAAGAAGAAGTAGAGTTCCTTTGTCACGTTGTGATTTGAGATGGTATTAAGCCAAATCCACACACATTGTTAAAGTAACAAAATCAATGACCGAGAAATTAAAGAAAGGTCGGAGAATTGATATTAATAATAAAAATTATGCAAAATGCTTTACTGAACCAATACTAGCATACCCAGACTTTACCAAACAATTCTTAATAACTACAGATGCATCAAATTATGCAATAGAAACTTTGTTATCTCAAATTCAAGAAGGATAAGAACATCCTTTATTTTACGCAAGTCGAACATTGAACGATCACGAAAAAAATTATTCAACAATAGAAATAGAACTACTAGCCATAGTTTTGGCGAAGAAATATTTTCGGCCATACCTTTACGGTACAAAATGTAAAACCCAAATCATAAACCTAATGAACATAAAAGAGCGTAATAGTAGACCTGTAAGATGGAAACTACAAATGAAGGAATTCCACTACGAAATAAATTACAAACCAGGGAAAATTAATAGTAACGCAGACGCTTTAAGTTTAATAAAAAAAAATTAGGTGGGTCCACAGTCCATGAAGAACCAGGGCCTAGTGCCTTACAACTCTCAACCATTCCTGAGTGGGAGTACTGCTATCAGGTATGGAGGGGACCTAAAGTTTATATGCCGAATCCAAACGGCTGATTTGAGAAAGCACTTTTTTATGACAAGTATTACTCTTGGAGAATTCGTCAATTCTTCGCAAGAGGCACTACCCGTAAAAAAAAACTTTAGGTTATCCAAAAATCAATTTATTATAGAGAAACTTAGAAGTGGAGCTAATCAAATTAGGACTAAAATATTTGTAACAAAATTATGAAGACAATAAAGAATACAAATTTTACAGAAATAGATATCATTCAAATTATAAAAAATCATTTTAACGCTAAAAGCACTAATGCTATATACGTGGAAGATCTCCAATTATACCTTCAAATACAAGATGTGTTTAAAAACCTTTCCCATAGATCAAAAATGTTTAAAATATTAAGGTGTACAAGAATTTTAAAAGATATAGAAAATGAGCAAGAGAAAGATGAAATCATTGTAAATTTGCATAGGGAAAACAATCATAGAGGCATAACAGAATCCTTTGAACGTATTAAACGTGAGTGTTTCATTCCAAATATAAAAGAAAAACTAAGAAGGTACATAAATAATTGCGAAATATGCCAAGTCGAAAAATATGAGAGGCACCCTTCAAAACCAAATTTGAAAGCACAGAATCACCAAAAAATGCTTTATATCTTTCACGTAGATTTTTCTTTTTGCAAAAAGGTAAACCCATAATAACAATTATTGATATATACAGTCGATTCGCACAAGCATACAAACTTCAATCTAGAAATTCAATACATTTAAAAGACGCTATCCTCAAATACATAATACGTTCGGCAAACCAAACCTAATGGTTATAGATCAGGAAAAAGCAGCAACTTCAATAGATTTTCAGAAATTTTTAAGAAATGAAAGAATAAATTTGCATTTCACAACAATAAGAATAAGAAACTCAAACTCAAATTCTCCAGTAGAAAGATTCCATTCAACACTTTTAAAACATTGAAAAAATTAAGAATATTAAAAAATCATAATAATATCACATCAGATGAAGCGTTACCAACTCAATTTGTAGAGCAAAAAAATATACACCGTTTCAATTATTTTATGCGAGAATACCAGAAGCATTAGAAGAAAAAGCTTACTAAGACACATGTAAAAAGAAGAATAAACAAAATATAAACAGAAATGATTCTAATGAATACAAAGAAAAAGACAGATTGTATCATAAAATAATATACTCAAGAAATCTACAACAAAGATTTAAAAAATATTATACACAGAGAAATAAGAAACAGTTTTTGCCACTTACTCGTATAATAAACAATACCATAAATGCAAAATAAAAAGACCTCGAAAATTTCAGGAACAAGATGGAAGCGCTTAAAACAACGCTTATACTGTTTTTGACGTTAAGGACAATATAAGGACAAGGACTTGACACACTTAGTTATGGACAAACTGGACAAAGACTAGAAGTAATTGACTTAAACTACAGAGAGGGATATATTTTAATTAGAGACCAGGAATTACAAGTTATTACAAATTATAAACGGTGATTTTTTAAGAGCTTGAGAACTTTAAAAAAAAAAACGCATTAAATTTGCAAAATCTCATCGATTCTTTATTTGAAACGTTAGATTGGTCCATGACATTTACTTTTTGAAGATAATTTCATTTAAATGTTGACCGCGGCTGCGTCTTAGGTGGTCCATTCGGAAAGTCCAATTTTGGGTAACTTTTTCGACCATTTCGGCCGGAATAGCCCGAATTTCTTCGGAAATGTTGTCTTCCAAAGCTGGAATAGTTGCTGGCTTATTTGTGTAGACTTTAGACTTGACGTAGCCCCACAAAAAATAGTCTAAAGGCGTCAAATTGCATGATCTTGGTGGCCAACTTACCGGTCCATTCCTTGAGATGAATTGTTCTCCGAAGTTTTGTGTGGCATGTAGCGCCATCTTGTTGAAACCACATGTCAACCAAGTTCAGTTCTTCCATTTTTGGCAACAAAAAGTTTGTTAGCATTGAACGATAGCGATCGCCATTCACCGTTACGTTGCGTCCAACAGCATCTTTGAAAAAATACGGTCCAATGATTCCACCAGCGTACAAACCACACCAAACAGTGCATTTTTCGGGATGCATGGGCAGTTCTTGAACGGCTTCTGGTTGCTCTTCACTCCAAATGCGGCAATTTTGCTTATTTACGTAGCCATTCAACCAGAAATGAGCCTCATCGCTGAACAAAATTTGTCGATAAAAAGCGAATTTTCTGCCAACTTTTCTAGGGCCCATTCACTGAAAATTCGACGTTGTGGCTTCAGTTCTTGCACGAGCTGTATTTTATACGGTTTTACACCAAGATCTTTGCGTAAAATCTTCCATGTGGTCGAATAACACAAACCCAATTGAAACAGACGCAATATTCTCTTCTATACGCACTGTACGCATTCGTGTGGTTGGATTAATGTCCAATAAAGTAAACTGAGTGCGAAACTTGGTCACAATCGCATTAATTGTTTGCTCACTTGGTCGATTTTGTAGACCATAAATCGGACGTAAAGCGCGAAACACATTTCGAACCGAACACTGATTTTGGTAATAAAATTCAATGATTTGCAAGCGTTGCTCGTTAGTAAGTCTATTCATGATGAAATGTCAAAGCATACTGAGCATCTTTCTCCTTGAAACCATGTCTGAAATCCCGCGTGATCTGTCAAATACTAATGCATGAAAATCCTAACCTCAAAAAAATCACTCTTTAGGAAAATCTTACACATAATTGATACCAACAATCGGGGAGAGAATTTAGTCATAATCAAACAGAACATTTTTAACTTGAGTTACTCAGATCATTTTCCAACAATGTTACACAGTTTAAGTTCGTTAGAAAAAGAAATTCACAACTTAAAACCACATAATAGAAGAGAAGACGTTTATTGAATATAGTAGGAAAAGGACTTAAATGGATTGCAGGAACAATGGACTCAGACGACGAGTTAGAAATAAAAGAAAATTAGAAGTTAATGAAGCAAATAATAAAAATGCTATAAAAGATCTAAATGATCAGCTAAAATAAATAAGAAACTAACTAATGCAATGAAATCGATAACAGACCACATAAATAGACAACAAAACTTAATTAATGATCAAATTTCAAATATATTGCTACAGTAGAATCAGACTTAAATGAGATCGATCACATTTAACACGTATTTCAAATTCAATACGAAATCCAACTGTTAAGAGAGCAGATTAAGAGGGTAAAAGAAAAACTGATGTTATGTAGATTAAACATTTTAGCCAGAGACGTTTTCTCAGCCGAAGATAATATTACTATTGAGGATTTAATGTCGATTAAAAGTTCAGCATTATTATATAAAAATAAAATATTATTTGTTGTATTAATTCCAAACTATTCTAAGGAAATATATAATGAGGCCTTTATTGAGCCAATACCAAATAAAGAATATTTAGAATTAGATTCAAAATATTATACTGTAATATTAAGTACAAATAAAAGCAATTAACAAATAACGTAATTATTGTAAAAAATATAGAAAGAACTAAAATTAAGCATAATTGTAATCAATGTAAAAATAATTTAACAGGACATAATCTAAAAATTTTTGAAAATTGTAAAATAAAAATTAATGACATAAGTTATGAAACTGTAACCATCAATGAAAATTTTGTAATACCTTATTTTAACGAAATTAAAATCGGAAATATTTTAATTAACATATTATATTATTATATATGCATATTAAAAACATACAAAATAGACAAATCATTGAAAAAATGAGGTACTCTCATTCTCTTACTAGAAATATTTCATTCAGCACAATAGCCTTATTAACACTTGTAATTTTAATAATAATGTTCATCATTTGGAATTAAAAACTCTTATTAATTAATGTTAAGAAGGGGGAGTTATATCACAGACATACACCACTACCATACCTGAAATATCATTTAACGTAATGGACGGATATAGCTATCGAGCTATCTGCTCCGTCCAATATAAAAAATCATTTCTGTCCATGGCCATTGACAAAAATCTTTGACAGATAAAAATTATTCCCAGCGGGCAACACAAACAATTACTCACTGTAAACATAAATGTGCTGACTCGCACATCTTATCGATTGTGTCACCATTATTCCCGTTAGATCATGTACTGATCGTATTTCAGAATATTGGAATGGGGATGATCGGTTGGTTATAAATAAACCTGTTACAATCGATGAGTTCTCTATTTCATTTTATCACTTCGTATAAACCCATGGTTTCCCCTGACCCACGGTAATGGACCAGAAGCTTTAAATAAATTCATATCTTAACTTACAATAATAGATTGTCCCCGAATAAAAAAATTGAATTTTAAATACAGGTTTTAAATATAAAAAATCATGTTGTGTTTAATTAAAACTTCTAAGTCGATGGGAGTATATATGTTTTTACCTTAGCAGGTAATAAAACACATAATTATATATATATATATTATATACGTATACATAAATTCATTCTTCATTATGTATCTAACAGAAACCAACAAACTAAGCACTTGTACTATTCAGTACAAGAGGCATGACAAACACAAACATTATATGGTGTGATTTATCCCGAGTTTAAAGTAAATTTAACTTCTTGTTAAAGATTGTATAATTTATACATGCATACATGTGTTTTTTTCCGTTTTATACAGTGATTCTGAATACTAGATCTTTTGGAGTTAAAGCCAACCTCTTAAAAATTATTAAGTACCAACAACCTTTACATATCGAAATTTGGGATTCTAACTAAATATTGGAATTAAGGCAAAATGCAAAAACAAGTATTTTTTGTATTACAAAATTTAATTTAAATTGAAATTTCAGTTCTCGGTTCAATTTATTGGACGAAACCGCATTTAAAATAAAAAAATAATATATCTGCTACTAAATATATACCTCTTTTGAAAACCGTTATTGCTTGGCATATATATATATATATCTTTTTTAACGTAAAATATTGTTAATTTTGGTAAGACTAATCGATTTATTTTGTAAAAAGGATATAATTTTTTTCAATTTTTTAATTTGATGTAATTTTTTTTTAGGATTCCTAACGAAAAACCCAGCCCAACGTTTAGGATGCTCGGGAGATGAGAATGAGATACAAAAGCATCCATTTTTTGGAAAGTTAGAATGGAATGAACTTGGGAATCGCAATATTAAACCACCTTTCAGACCAAAAATGGTAAATACATTTTAATTATAAATATTTTTAACTTATATTGATTTAAGGGTGTTTTTTGCGATTACTTTTGGGATTACAATGCTGAATTTTTTTGGAAATGTCTCTTAAGACTCTGCGCTAAATGATATATTAGAATCTCAAATATTCTAATGAAGCAAATAAACGTGAAATAAATTCAAAACGACAGAGTTAGGTACTCTGACTTCAATATTTTAACAAAATAGGAATTACAAAAAAATAAATGAAGAAGTTTGAATTAAATTCGATTAGAGTATTATGCAAAACGTTAGAAACCATTTCCTTTGTACACATTACATTGGTCACGGCATCTGATTTTAAACGGCTGGACCGATTTCGCTATATTTTTTTTGTTGTGTTTGTTATTCTCAGCAAAATTTTTAATTGACAAAAAATACTAAGCCAATGAAAGAACATTTTAGTGCTACACAACAAGGGTGACAAAGATATCTAGAGCTATAGACCAATCACTTTAATATTGACAATTTATACAAATTTTGTCTAATTAGTTTTATAAAAACGGACAAAATTGGACGAAAATATATCATTAATTCGAAAATTAGACCACCTCTCTTTTGAAGACATTTTTCATATGCTTAACTTTACCGATATTTTTGCAATAAACACATGGGGAGAAAGACTGAGATTTGCAGATGACATTGTTTTGCATTTCAAAACAACAGAAGACAAGGAACAATTGTTAAACAAAGTTTGCACTTACGTTTGTACAACGAACAGTTAGAAGGAATTTTGGAATCTTAAACGTTTTTTGGACTCAAAGGTCGTTATACTTCCTGTCATGACATACATATTACAATCAACTCACATCAAATTAACTGTGTCAAGTTACAATGGAATAACCATTACTTTAGGTAATATAAGGAAAGCTCAAACAATAAGTAACAAAAAATATCAAAAGAAGTACAAAGGCGAAGACGTTTTGATTTCACGGATTTCTTTGATTCCGAACGACATAACAGATAAATAAATATTTTGTTTATGAAATATTTAGTAAGTTATTTTTTTTATAAAATTATACAATCTAAAAAATAAATAAAAGTTGAAGGTAAATGTTTAAAACTTCGAAAACTTTCTCCTCGCCAAAAACAAATTTAGATTTTACCTAAACGGTAAACGGAAAATGGATCAAATTAAAGTTTCTTATTTATTTTATTTTTTTAGATTCAGTATAATAACAACAAGCCTGGTTTTTTTTTTTCAAAATTGTATTTTTATGTCATGGAGTCATTTACATTTTGTTCGAGTTTATAGTAACTTTTTATTACTAAAACACGATCTACATCAATTTTTTAAATTAAATTTCAATTAAATCAAATTAAATTAAATTCAATTAAACTAAACTAAACTAAACTAAACTAAACTAAACTAAACTAAACTAAACTAAACTAAACTAAACTAAATTAAACTAAATTAAATTAAATTAAATTAAATTAAATTAAATTAAATAAATTAAATTAGATTAAAATAAATTAAATTAAATTAAATTAAATTAAATTAAATCAAATCAAATTAAATTAAATTAAATTAAATTAAATTAAATTAAATTAAATTAAATTAAATTAAATTAAATTAAATTAAATTAAATTAAATTAAATTAAATTAAATTAAGTTAAACTAAATTAAATTAAATTAAATTAAATTAAATTGAATTAAAGTAAATTAAATTAAATTGAACTAAATTAAATTAAATTAAATTAAATTAAATTAAATTAAATTAAATTAAATTAAATTAAATTAAATTAAATTAAATTAAATTAAATTAAATTAAATTAAATTAAATTAAATTAAATTAAATTAAATTAAATTAAATTAAATTAAATTAAATTAAATTGAATTGAATTTAATTTAAATTCAATTAATTAAAGTTAAGTAAATTTAATTAATTAAAGTAAATTTAATTCAATTTAATAAAATTGAATTATATTAAATTAAATTAAATTAAATTAAATTAAATTAAATTAAATTAAATTAAATTAAATTAAATTAAATTAAATTAAATTAAATTAAATTAAATTAAATTAAATTAAATTAAATTAAATTAAATTAAATTAAATTAAATTAAATTAAATTAAATTAAACTAAATTAAATTAAATTAAATTAAATTAAATCAAATTAAATTAAAATAAATTATATTAAATTAAATTAAACTGAATTAAATTAGAAGTTCATTAATTTTTAATCCTTTATATCAGTGATATTTTGGATTGATATAAAATGACTTAAGGTTTACTCTTAAAATTGAAGATCACCAAATTAAACTAGCCAACAATTTAGAAAATTAAATTTGTATGTTCAAGTTTAAATAAAACAATTTTTTTTGCAGAAAAATCCACGTGACGCCAATAATTTCGATACGGAATTCACTAAAGAAGAACCTATTCTAACACATGTGGCCAAAGATGTCATACGTTGCATTAATCAAGAAGAATTTGTTGGGTTTTCCTTTGTCAATCCAGATTTTGGACCAGAACGGATAGTCTTTTAAGTAATTACTATTTAAATATGACAAATTGTTTTGTGCGAACTTAAATGTATATGAAGTAGTGGAACTACTATTTTTAATCAGGATACGCACAATAAATAATCCTTGTATTTGAATCGAGGAAAATACATGTTGTTTTCTTGTTCTATCTAATACCACGAAAATAAGACAATTTCTTCAAACATTTACTACAAAACATAAAACTCGGTGGAGAGCTTTCAAATTTAATAAGATAAGATTAGGATTTTTATTTATTTATTTATTTCTCATGAATTTAAATTTTGCTTAATAATTCAGATTTAAAACTCATATATTATGTTGATATTAAATCTGTATTCATATATTAAAATAACATACAGGATTATATTTATTATTTTCAAGCAAGTAACAACAAAGAGTGTTTTAGGTGTGGGCGGGTAAGTCATTTAGGTGATACTAAATATTCTGCTTAGCAAAGAACACAAAATTTTCAGGGCGTATGCAAGAAATCAAGCGTTTTAAATAAAGAGGTCCGTAAAGCTGGAAACACCACAATCGAATTTCGAAATTTTAATGATGGGGTGATTTAGGGCTATTTTTGGGCTAATTTAGTGCTCTAATCCCGACTTGGTTCAAAAATCCCTTCCCCCTCAAACTTGTGGTGTTCCCAGCTTGACGTCAAGCTGGAAACACCACACCTTTAGGTTCATAATTTCAAAAAACTGATGATGAGGGAATTTAGGGCTCTTTTTGGGCTCCTAAGTTAGCGAAACTCCAAATTAGTATCTCCACCCCTTACCCCCTAAAATGACTCGCAAAGTTGAAGTTTGTGGAGACTTTCTAAACCAAACAAAATTTAAAAAAACTAATGATGGGGTCGTTAAGTGCTATTTTTGGGCTCCTTAGTTCGCGGAACTCCAATTTGTTTTTTTAAGCCCATATCCCCAAACTTAAGTCTCAAAGCTTAAACTTTTGGAGACTTTCTTAACCAAACACAATTTTAAAAATCTAATGAATGGGTAATGTAGGGCTCCTTTTGTGCTAATTTAGTGCTCTTATCCCGAGTTGGTTCAAAAATCCCTTCGCCCTAAAAATTAATTTCAAAAGTTCAAACATTTTTTATTGCATTACCCTGACGAAATTTGAACAATTTTTAAATTTGAAACTCAAAACAAAATTTCTGTGGAGAAATTCTGTACCCGACGTTTTGAAAAACAAAATACAAAATAATACCATTCCATTAAAAAAAATACCAGTTTCGTGTTTTTATTCCCACTTGTTTGTGTTTCACAGGGAAAAAATCAATTTGTGATGACGTGATGACGTCACTCTCAGCAAACTCAACTCCACAGGCTTAACTCATTTATATTTACTCTTATTTTATTTTGGAGATTTGTATATCAACCAATTATATTTAAACAAAGCCTTTCAACCAATCAGATCAAGAATTTTTTTTTGAAATCAATGTAACCTTCACCGGAATTCAAAATTTAACTAATCAATTTTGAAAGTACGCATATTGTGATAGGAATTTTGTGCACAATTTACGCATATCTCAATACGCATAAATTCAAAATTGATTAGTTAAATTTTGAATTCCGGTGAAGGTTACATTGATTTCAAAAAAAAATTCTTGATCTGATTGGTTGAAAGGCTTTGTTTAAATATAATTGGTTGATATACAAATCTCCAAAATAAAATAAGAGTAAATATAAATGAGTTAAGCCTGTGGAGTTGAGTTTGCTGAGAGTGACGTCATCACGTCATCACAAATTGATTTTTTCCCTGTGAAACACAAACAAGTGGGAATAAAAACACGAAACTGGTATTTTTTTTAATGGAATGGTATTATTTTGTATTTTGTTTTTCAAAACGTCGGGTACAGAATTTCTCCACAGAAATTTTGTTTTGAGTTTCAAATTTAAAAATTGTTCAAATTTCGTCAGGGTAATGCAATAAAAAAATGTTTGAACTTTTGAAATTAATTTTTAGGGCGAAGGGATTTTTGAACCAACTCGGGATAAGAGCACTAAATTAGCACAAAAGGAGCCCTACATTACCCATTCATTAGATTTTTAAAATTGTGTTTGGTTAAGAAAGTCTCCAAAAGTTTAAGCTTTGAGACTTAAGTTTGGGGATATGGGCTTAAAAAAACAAATTGGAGTTCCGCGAACTAAGGAGCCCAAAAATAGCACTTAACGACCCCATCATTAGTTTTTTTAAATTTTGTTTGGTTTAGAAAGTCTCCACAAACTTCAACTTTGCGAGTCATT
This sequence comes from Eupeodes corollae, assembly GCF_945859685.1. Classification (NCBI taxonomy): domain Eukaryota; kingdom Metazoa; phylum Arthropoda; class Insecta; order Diptera; family Syrphidae; genus Eupeodes; species Eupeodes corollae. The sequence continues at coordinate 119,418,252 of NC_079147.1, forward strand.
TTAGGGGGTAAGGGGTGGAGATACTAATTTGGAGTTTCGCTAACTTAGGAGCCCAAAAAGAGCCCTAAATTCCCTCATCATCAGTTTTTTGAAATTATGAACCTAAAGGTGTGGTGTTTCCAGCTTGACGTCAAGCTGGGAACACCACAAGTTTGAGGGGGAAGGGATTTTTGAACCAAGTCGGGATTAGAGCACTAAATTAGCCCAAAAATAGCCCTAAATCACCCCATCATTAAAATTTCGAAATTCGATTGTGGTGTTTCCAGCTTTACGGACCTTAAATAAAGTACATATTTGATGCTCCCATTGGTATTGACAAACATTTCGAGATCATTTCCACATTCTATGTTATAAGGAATGGTAGGCAGTCACTTCTAGGGCGTGAAACAGCGCTCAGGCTAGGCGTTTTAAAGTTAGGAGTAGGACCGAATACAATCGAAGACCTTCGACCTTTTTCAACAATAAAGGATATCCAGATCAGCTTATCTATTGATAGTAATATTAAGCCAATACGACAGCCATGCCGTCGTATTCACTCAGAGTTAGAAGAGAATGTTGAGCAGAAACTTAATGGGAATTAATTAATTAAACGGAAATCTTAGCAGACCCTGAGAAAATAAAAACGGTAATGGAGTTTGGACCACCTAACTTAAAGGAAGAAACAAGGAGCTTTTTGGGGCTGGTCACATACTTAGCAAAGTTTATTCCTGACATGGCAGACGTAACTGAGCCTTTGTGGAGTCTACTGAAAAAAGGTATACAATATGAGTGGGGTGAAAGACAACAAGTGGCATTTGAAAGTCTTAAAAACGTGCTTGCAAAAATTCCAACTTTGTCTTATTTTAACCACAGAAATCGCACTCGCCTAGTAGCAGATGCCAGTCCAGTGGCATAAGGAGCTGCCTTGCTACAGTTTGAAAATGGATCTCCATACGTCATCTTTTTCGTTAGCAAGAGTTTATCTGCAGTAGAAAGACGGCATTCGCAAGCTAAAAAGGAGAGTCTTGAGCCAGTTTGGGCTAAAGGGTGATTTTATTACTATCTTGCTGGCATCGAATTCGAATTGGTTACCGATCACAAACCACTAGAGGCAATTTTCAAACCGGCTTCAAAACCTCCTGCCAGGATTGAGAGGTGAGGCTGGAAAACAAAATATAGCGGATTCGCTTTCACAATTGTGCAAAATTGAAAATGTGTATTCTTTTGAACGTCTTTGGGAAAAAATGTATGCACCATAATTGAGAAATGGATTCCCCGCGCTCTTACAAATGTCAAAATTATTACTAAAAGCAATATGGACAAAGAGTTAATGAGAGCTATTGAGCATTCAAAGAAAGATGATTGGGACTCAAGGAGCCAAAATGTGGAAACAGAATAGTCATACCCATAGATCTTCAGTCTCAAGTTCTAAAGCTTGAACATGAGGGACATCCGGGGAAAACAGCAATGAATTGCCGACTGCGTGCTAAGCTGTGGTGGCCGCTTATGGACAAAGATGTAGAAAGCTTTGTTAAAAAGAGACGTCTCTTAGCCTGTTAAACCGCTGCCAATGAAATTACATTTATTTCCAGAAATGCTTCGTAATGGATTTATTAGACCCATTGATCGAATCGAATTCTCAGCTATAAGCATTGCAATTGCTTCTTTCGAAAAAAAATTTGTTTTTTTAATAGGATGATGCCTTATGCTTCTTATTAGGGGATCAGATGTTAATAACAAACGATTAAAAATATCTGCATTGCAATTTTTCTTGAGTAATTAAGGCGGTAGAGTCTGAAGTGCTTATTTATAATTTCGGCTGTTTCTTCCGAAAGCTGCCCAATTGGCAAAATCGCATTTTCAATTACGGTTGATCCATGGATTAAAATTGTGTGCATTGTTGGTGTCATCGGATGCCACGAATACAAATTCACATAAAGTTTTGCTGTATCGAAAATTTACCAAACTTGGAAATATCGATTTTATATCCACTGGACAGAACTTCTAATATAACCTTGAGCCTAAAAATTAACTGAATGTCAACATCTGTTAATTCGATAGAAATTTGTCGATCTTCAAAGAATCTACGACTTTTATTACCATCATTTGTACTCCCGAAACCTAGTTTTGCTACATTTAGACTGAGTTGGTTTTTGAATTTTTTCTTGCAATTCTGGTTTTTTTTCTTTGAAAATATCTTTATCTTTCTGTGTTCGAATTTGCCATTTCCTTAAAGCTTATAAGCAATAATGTAAAATGGTTTCGAAAAGACAAATTCTTGCATGCAAAATTGATAAACCGAATTTTAATGTATTTGTTTGAATGTTTCTTGATTTTGACAAATCTTTAAATTCCTTAGATGTTGTTCCACATATATAGCACTTCATAGTTGATATTGTATCTGTTGCAGCATTTTAGACTTTGCCATCAATCATTGTAAATGCCGACGTATTTTTAGCTTACATGCTCTCAGAATCACCCAGAGAATTGATCATTAAAGAATTGATTTGCGATTCTATATAATAAATTTCTCTTTGGGTAATATCCTTAGTTTCTTTAATTAAAATAATTCTTATATATTGGGTTTAATGTGATCCATCGCAAACCAATTTCTAAAAGAGCACTAAAGATTTCATTTCGTCAAGGTTAAGGTTTGTCGAATATCCAAATGCATCAGTAAGCGCTTAGTGGTGTGATCAAGCAAGCTTTGCAATTTAACATCACCTAGTGTTTCCGTAACTGTAAAACACTTTGGGTCAGGATAGCAATCACTTTTAGCTTTTTTAAATGTACTGTAACTCGGAAACATTTTCTTGTCACTGGTTGTTGTAATTTCGAATTGCTTTCGAGATAAACCTGCCTCAACAAAAATTGAAAGCGCTCTCAGAGTTCACATCTTTTCTCGTTTAGAAAAAGAATTATTCTTAAATACTTTTTTACAAATTTTGGCTCCTCCTGGAGAATGATTTATTTCGTTCAGGACTTTTGCAGATATTGCCCTACCAGATTCCCGCAATTTTATTTGTGTTGCAAAAGAAAGTTCTTTTGTTTTATGTTTCATTCGTTTGTAAAAATCGACTTTCAAATCTTGCAGAAAAAGCCATCTGCCCTTAAATTCAAATCAAAAAACAAAAATAAATTTCATTATTTAAATTCATATTCAAACCTTAAACGCCATATTTTAATTTTAAATTCTTCGAGTTGACCCTCCTCACAACAAGCCTTGTCTTACAAATAGTTTTCTAAATAACCCAATTAAGCTTTAAATAAACCTTCAGAACTTGTTTTCATCACATGATATAAACGTTTTTTGGTTGAAACTATAAAGCTGGATTATCCTTTAAATATATCAAAATTTACGTTTTTTAAGATAAAGCTTAAAAATGCATAAAACATCACTTTTTCTTACACAAATAACAACTACGGTTGCAAATTTTAGAACCCAATTTTTATTGCAACTGTAGATTTATGATTCACTTTATTATTTTACACAAACAACTCAACGGAATTTAACTAAAGGTAGTAACAAAACGATTAAGAAAGAAAGAATAAAAAAAAAGAAAAATTAATTTTATAGGCAATTAAATCACAAAAACTATTAAAACTCAATTTTTTAACAAAAACCAAAATGAATATATTAGATAAATATTATTCATCGCAAAAATTATATCAACAGTTGCAAAATGTTACATAAATAATGAATTGAAATTGCAACTTTTTGTTTTGATGGAGTAAAAAAAATGTATACAGTTTCTTCTAATCTTGCACAGGGCGCGAGATTGCCTGAGGCCGGCCTTGGGTGCAAAAAAAATGAAAGGGCTCCAGGAATTTTTTTGTATAAATTCCAAAACTAGTTAAACAGAAGATTTATGCAAATAAAAAAAAGAGAAATGGATATACATATTTGGCTATATATATTTTATTTTACTTTATTTTGGGAAAACGTGGGATAAAAAATCCATGGGTTTAAACCCAAATATTTTCGATAAAAATTGGAATTTATAAATGGCCGCCCTATTGAAATAAAACAAAAGTGAAAGAAATTAAGAGTATTTACAAAAAATGGGTCTTCACGAAATAACCAAAAAAAAATGAAAACGCACTACGGCAGTTTTTTGAACAGAAATAAATTGATAAAAATATATATAGTGGTTCTTGTTAAAGCAAGTAAAAACCATTTAATTGTCAATTTGTTTTCCTATTATGAAATTTATTATATTTTAATTACATTACATATGCATAGAACTATGTTTTCATAATACTTCATATTAATATGTTTAACATCTGTAAGAAGAAAAAAGTATGGAATATAGAAACATCAATTTTTCGCCTGGACACGAATTTAGCACATTCAAAAGTTTCTTGATTAAATTTTACTTACCGTTATCAATTCTGAGTTTTTGTTAGTATTTGGTATGGAACCCTTTATTTTGCAGTGCAGAAGCAATTCTTCTTGCCAAACTTTCAACCAAAGCCTCACATCGTGACTTTGAAATTGCATACCAAACATTTTGAATCTCCTGCCACAATGGTTTTTTTTTGCCCAATGTGATGTTCAACATCATTCCACAAATTTTCGATTGGGTTAAGATCGGGTGATTGTGCTGGCCACTTCAAAACGTCAATTTTATTCACCTCTAAGGCACACTTCACTCACTTTAAAGTATGTTTAGGGTCGTTTTCGTGCATGAAGCGCCATAATAAAGGCAAATTGTCTTCTGCGTAGGTTATCATATGATCCAACAGGATATCTCTGCACACGTTCTGGTCCGTTTTGGTGTCAGTTTTTACGATGCAGCCAACGCCGTGTCAAGAAAAAGCAGCCCAGACCATAACGTTGATTAAAATGTGTTTCCACGTCTTAATAGTGTACCTTGGATCATATTCCCTGTTTTTTGGATGTCATACATATTTTTATCATCCGATCCGAACCGACAGAATACGTTTTTACACAAACTGATTGGTTTGTCTAGGTGACCTTTGGCAAACTGTAACCTAGATCTCAGATTTTTTTTGATACAAGCGTTTTCTCTGAGCACTGTAAACCAGCTTCCTTTAGCATTCTTACAACTTAGAAATGTCTGTTACCGTCCGTTCTTTTGACTTCATTTTCAAGATCAGACTTCTTTTTTCCTTGGAGCACCATTCTCCTCTTGTTATATACAATATTAAAGAAATATTTAACTACCTACCTCAAAAATTATTATTTTCTTTTTAAAAAAATACAAAAATTAAAGTTGATTGCAAAATGGACAGAAAAATACTTGTACTCTTTTCAATGTGCTAAATTAGTGTCCACCACTGTATATATTTTGAAATTATGAGTATACATATATGTTTCTATTTGAAATTAAACTTAACTACTTAGCTTTCTTGGTATTGCTCCTTTCTGCTATCCTTATTTTTCCTTTTTCTTTCCCACCTCGAATCCTGTTTTAATTATTTCAATTTCCTTCTTTTGATCTTAGCTAATATACTCCTATCGTTTTCTTGATTTATCTTTTCTTTTTTTCCACAAATAAACGTTACGCTTTTAAGGTTCTCCTTTAAGTGCATTCCAAGCGAAAAATTTCTAGCTATCCTTCCTCCCTCGTCCACTCCAATAGTCCAATCATTCAACATACAACTCAGCCAATCGCTTTCGAGATCGTCGGTCACGGGAGTACGGCTTCCTGGAAGCTTGACTCTCACCGAGAAAGCAACCGTTGTAGATTCTCTACAAATTTACTCTCACACGCACAAGCACGGTTTCGACAAGTTGGATGTGTTTCCAAAACTTTCCGAAACGTAATGGCAAGTTTAAACCCCCCTCCCAACTAAATTTTCTTCTGGGGAAAATTGAAAAAAAGAGAAATAAATTGAGAAGGAGCCTTAATAAGGCTTTTTTCTACTACTGTACTCTTAAAGCAGCTAATGCAAAGTTGGAATTCAATTCAAATAGGTTCGAATATGCACAAAGGATTGTTATGCCAACTTTCTTTTTTTCCTAAATGTCGAAACTTAATCTTACTATTTAAATTTACCGGCCGGCGTGAAAACCCATTTTGTACAATTCATAATTTAAGTAAATTTAGATGAGAAAATAATACACTACCCAACGTTAATTTATTATTTTATTTGTCTGCTGGAATAAAAGATCCTGGAACGCAACACCTGTTTTATTGCTTTTGCAACATATAGGCTAAGTACACCATTAGCTAATGGAGCCATGGTTGCCCTAAACCTCACCAATATTTTGCAGTAGCAAAGAAAGTGGAATACCGAAGTCAAGGAATCGTAGGCTAGCCATTCTTGTGGTAAATTTTACCGTGACAAATACCACCCTCTCAAATCCAACAATCCCTAGTTGTCTTAAAAACTCAGATGGAACATGGACCAACTCTTGCGAAGAAACGCTTTACCTGCTACTAGACACCCACATCCCGGATAGCTCCCAATCCGCTAATACAACAAACAGTCCTGGGTCGGGTATTAACTTAATTTTTCCTCAAGGTCTGGTTACAAAAGAAAAATTGACAAGGGCTCTGAATAGTTTCAAACCTTACAAATCTCCAGTTCCAGATCAAATCGTACCAGCTGAGCTACAATATCCCATTGATATAACTTCGCCCATCATTGAGATGATCATCAAAAGTTGCATAAATCTGGTCTATATACCTCAGCGATGGAGGGATGTATAGGTAGTTTTCATTCCCAAGGCGGGCAAATGCTCGCATGTCAACCCTAAGGACCTAAGACCTGTTAGCCTATCATCTTCATTCTCAAAACTCTGGAACGATTGATCGATATCCATATACGTAACAACATTGAGAAGAGACTATCAATGTCTCAGCATGCTTACTGCAAAGGGAACTAAGAACTATGGAATACTCCCTAGAGAAAAAGGAATACACTATGGTGCCCTTCTTGGATATTGACGACCTTAAACGTCGAATACTCAATCTGTGAGTTGATTAATCTAATGCTAAAAAAAAGGATCATCAACTCTAGTTTGTTAGATTTTTGCACAAAAAGGTCTGTCAGTAGAGGCACTCCTCAAGTTGGTGTTCTGTCCCAACTCCTGTGAAGAGTAGTTAACGAACTACTAATATCCCTTGAGAGGTAAGGCTACAGAGTGGTTGCGTATGCCGACGATGTTGCTATCGCTGTCACAGGGGAACATCCTTATACACTGAGAGACCTCCTCCAAAATGCACTCAATATGCTCTCTAGATGGGCTGATCACTGCGGACTTGGTATTAATCCTCAAAAAACAGACCTCGTCCTTTTCGCACGGAAATACAAGATCCCAGTAATTGTACCTCCTTCAATAAAAGGTATACCACTAAATTTTACCAATGAAGCTAAATACCTTGGTCTGATGTTGGACAAAAAATTAAGCTGGAAATCCAATATACAGGAAAGAGTTAAAAAAGCTACAGCAGCTCTTCTCCTTTGCAAGAAAACTATAGGAAGCAAATGGGATCCAACGCACTGCATTTCTCTGCATAAGCGGGGCACTGAGAACCACACCCTCAGCAGCGGAAGACACTCTCCTCCATCTGACACCCCTCGACATCTTCAGTAAACAAGTGCGATAAGACTCGACGTCTCATCTCAATGGACCAACAACAATGTGGGGCACTCCATCATTTTGAACCTCTTTGGTTCTATACCAAAGTACATAGACTACACTATTCCTAAGCCCCTATTTGGAAACAACTTCCAGGTATCCATTCCATCCAGAGATGAATGGAAAGACAAAAAACTCCTGGATAACAAAAGTATTCATTTTTATACAGATGGATCCAAGACAAATGAGGGACATGGTAGTGGTGTATACTCAGAAAAGCTTAATCTAAGCATCTCATTCCACCTCCCCTATCATTGTAGCGTCTTTCAAGCGGAAATTTTAGCGATCAAAGAGGTCCTCTCCTGGCTAAGAGAAAACGTGATATCAACTTTTGATATCCGCATCTTCTCTGACAGTCAGGCTGCTATCAAAACCCTTGACGGTGTTTCAACCATATCTTTAACGGCCCTCTATTGTCGATCGTCTCTTATGGAGATGGCGCAGCAATTTAACATTCACCTCTGTTGGGTGCCGGGCCACAGAGACATCACAGGTAATTGTAGAGCCGATGAACTCGATAAAAATTGAACCGTCATACCTATTTCACCTGAAAGGGAGAACATATATATACCTATAGCTACATGTAAACTTATGCTAAAAGAACAGCTTTGGCGATAGCAAATTCTAGGTGGAACAACTTACCAGCATGCGCAGCCACTAAACTCATATGGCCTTCACTGGACCTAAAGCGCTCCAAAGATTTGTTATCTCAAAGCAGACTTCATATTAGCTCCCTAATAGGTGTCCTTACGGGACACTTTCTTATAGGCAGACACGCAATACGACTTGGTGTAGCCTCAAATGACTTCTGTAGGAGCTGTATGGACGAAGAAGAAGAGGAAACAATTTCTCATCTCCTATGCACTTGCGCTGCTCTTTCTATCAGACGTAAACTTCATCTGGGGGACTACTCTTTTGATAATCCCAGTGAACTAGCTGAAAACGATATCAAATATCTTCTTCGCTTTATAAAAAGCTCAAAATGGTTCGACTAGTAAGAAGTAATTTTATAGATTCATGTGGTATCACAATAAGCCTTTCTCTTGGCCTAAGTGTGTGGATTTTGAATCCGCAGCCACGTTAACCTTACCTAACCACCCTCTCCTCCCAAGAAATGTATTTACTTTTCAAACAAAAAATAAACCATTTCTTAAGGCTGACTCTAGGAAAAAGGTTATCAAAAAGATAAGGTTGACGACACAACATAAAGTTTCCATCATATAAGTAATGAAATAAAAAATGGCACGGTTAAAAAAGTTCTTAAGATAAAAATTAATGACAAAAAAAGCAAAATTAAAAAATAAAAGAAAAGATATAGGGACTTAAACATCAATATCAACATAAGTTTTTAAATCCTTTACGTGTCACATCCCTCGATTTTTACCCTTGTCGTCAATCAGTAATTAGTTCCAAGTAGATACACGTACTTGTAAATTTCGTTTCACTTGTTCATTAAACTTTCGAACTTCATTCCTGCTTTTAAACCTCACAACATCTTCGACTGCACCCTTCTCATGCCCTATCGTTTTCCTTCTAAGAAGTCAGTGTTCCTCTTGCCTCATCTGCTCATAGAGCTCATGTGCAGTTCTCGTCGTTTTATGCAGCGCCGCTCTGCGTGCCTATTGTTTGGCTGCACTTGTCTGCCGGCATTAGTCATCAAACCAGGGGTTCTTTGTTGGTGGTTGCTTGAGACCCTGCACGTCAGAGGCGGCTTCTCTGATTGCATCTTGGCAATGATGCCACTGGTTTTCGATACATTGTGTTGGTGGCAGAGAACTGCGAGAAAGGTTACTTGTAACTCGGTCGGAGAAGGATTTGGTGATCTCTTGCGATTGTAGTCCTTTGACGTTATACCATCTCCCAGCATCTCCCTGTTTTGTCTTGGGTCTGGAAAGCCGAAGTGCCTCCTAACATTAACCCATTATTCCCTTTACATCCCCTCGCCTAACGGTTGTCAATTCCATAACGGTATCCCAAGCCATTTGTTTTGCTTAACTTGCAAAACGTGTCCATAACGGATACACCCCCTTTTCCACTGCACGTTCATATTTCATTTAAAGAATTAATAAAGTCATATTCATATTTCATTTTGAATATTTTGTCAACAAGAAGTGCATTCGTTTCCCAATGCAAACTTAGCCTAAGAGATAAATAATAATTGTAAGTCAGTCTTAATCCAACAATCTATCTGTAAGGTGCAGCTTCGCTTTGGACAGCGGCCTTACTTTTAGAAAATAATAAAATCAATTTTAGTATAAGTTTTAAATAAAAATAAATAAATAAATACAAAAAAAAACAAAAACAGTTATGTTTTTTTAAGATAAACTCGGTTACCACGATATAATTGCTACAACGAGGTAGTGGTCCGAGTGGATGTTAGCTCCTCGGAAAGTAAGGAAAGTAAGGTTGCCTGTTTTTCCCCTTAACAACTTTCAACTGGGGTTGGAACCCAATATTCAGTTGAGGTTCTAGGTGAGATTAGGAGTTGATAGACAGAGGTGGGTTTTGAGAAAATCTTGTGGATAATTGTGTCCTCTTTAATGCACATGTCTAACATTTGAACATCCCATGATTTAAAAGTTAAAGCCAAATTCCGAAGCATCTGCCTAAACGACAAATGGTTTCGAAAAATCCGGATACGTCAGGGTGGGTGCTGCCACTAAACATTCTTTTGCTCTTATGAAGCTTTCCTCACATTCGCTACTCCAATCTTACTTCTTATTTTCCTTTAAGGGATCGGATAACGTTTTCACCAAACTCGCAAAATTTGGAATAAATCTCCTTTACCAGGATAACGCTCCGATAAAACTCCTAACCTGTTTAACATTCTATAGTGATGGGATTCCCAACATATTTTCTATCTTTTCTTGGTCCATGTGTAAACCGTTTCTGTCTACAACATAGCCTACACATTTTAAAGATGGCCTAACAAACTGAAACTTTTCCCTACCTACTTTTAATTTAATTTAATTAATTTTAAATTAATCTTCTAAAAACTTCGTTTAAAACTTCTATATGCTTTTCAAAAGTGTCTGTCAAGATGATGATATCATCAAAATAAACGAAAATATATTGTTCTAATTCAGGCCCTAAAACAGTATATATAAACCTGCACTCCAAAAGGCATCCTTAAAAACTAAAATAAACCCCTACATGGAACTGTGAAAGCAGTATTATATCTAGAAATTGTTTGTACTGAAATCTGCCAAAATGCAGACTTTATAACTGGTGAACTCAAAAACCTGGCAATATTTACCTTATCTAAGATGGCCGTCCCTATCCGCAACCTCATTCAACTTCCTATAATCTACACAAAACATATACTTCCCATCTTTCTTCTTCATCATAACGTTGAGAGAAGCCCGTGGACCGTTAGATTTCTCTGGTTATCTATGAAAGACTGATCCACAGGTAATACCGGATAATACCTCTGCTTAATTGGTTCAGCTTCCGTCCTTATTTTGTATTCTACCACCTTTTTGCACCCTAGCCCATCTAGAGTTTCACTTAAAACTTTTTTTTAAACACCTTTCTGATGCCTTACTCTATGTCTGCGTTAGTTCCGTTACCTGATCCGACGTGGTAATCGAACACAACGAACTTGCGTTCGAAGCCCAAAGATCTGCTCCTAAAATCACCGTTTGAGGAAGGGGTTTAATAATGAGACATTCCATCAAAACTACCTATTCCTTTATCTTAACTGGAATTGAAACCTTTTATTCTACTCTTATACCTGCACCATCCGCTAAAATGACCCTCCCTAAATCTGATTTCCCTCACTGTATCCCTACTTTTTCTAAAATTGTCCATTCGTCTCTTCTAATAATTGTGCGTGAAGCACCTGAATCTCAGAGTCCTAACATTTTAATATTATAAATTTCAACCCCAATTTATGGGCGTTGATCCCTACCTTTCCGTTCGAATGTGAAACCTACATTAATAATCTCCGACTGGTTAGTGGTTACTAGCAGGTAACCCTCCTTCTCGGACAGCTGACTCCAGAGTTCGTTGCCCGTTGACGAACACTTCGTATAACTCCAATCCTCCCACATCCATAACAACGCCTAACAGCGGAACACCTATTATAACACCTTGTGGCTTGTAATGTGCTATTCGTAGCATTCCTATCCTATCAGAAGAATTTTGTACCCTATTCCTACTTGGAAACGGATTCGACCTCTGACCCTGTTCAACAAATTGATTATTTTGTGAAACAATAGAAAATGAAACATAAACTACTCCTACATAATCCGGTTCTAAAAGATTTCTACTTCTACTATTGGGGGGAAAACGTATGATTTCACGTTAGCTCTAACCGCTTCCAAATCTCTTCCTTATGCCACTAAATTTGACACACAATTCGGTCTAGCCAAACCAAGTTTAGTCTGGTAGAAAGGTGTCAGGTTCCGCTGAATCATTGACAACTTCCTCTGTTCAGATATTGGTTCGGAAACCCGACCAAACAAATTCTGCATCGTTGCCACATAGACCCCAATGGACTCATTTTAGCCTTGTGTGCGATGCCTTATCTCTTCTAGAAAACAATCATTGTAATTCGGTGGCAAAAACTCTAATTTCAATTCCCTGGCAAGTTCTGACCACGAATTTACGAGAAGCCTAACTGCCCTAAGCCATATCATTGCTTTTCCTTCAAATAACTACATCGCGGACCTAAAAAGTTAGGCTTCTGTGACCCCACGGGATGAGCACATTTCCTCAATCTTTTCTAAGAATGAGTTCAAGGAGGCAGCATAGCGTTAACAAGTGAACTTCAAGTTCCATTTATAAATCTGCTCACTCTTGTTTGGATTAAGAACAACCTGCTCTACCATTCTGATATTTAAACTACCACTATCATTTATACCATCAATCCTGCCATTCCTAAGTCCGTCGATGTACTTGTTTTGATATTCAACTGAACGCTGTTTCCCAACTATCAAGTCATTAATGTTTTGTTGTTTTTATTTTCTAATATTTTCCCTATCCTCTACTCCACCATTATCTTCCTCACTATCCTCATCATCATCTTCCTTTAGCCCAGCGATTGCCATCAATTATTTGTTCTTCAAAGCTTGGTGCATCTCATCTACCGTCCCTGTTTTAAACAATAAATTTAATTTGTGGTTTATAAAATATAAGAAAAACTCAAGTTTTCAATTCCAATAATTTTTTTTATTGTTGTATAACATGCTTTATGAATCAAGAATCAAACGGAAGTGTCAATGGTTTGTATATTTAACCTCCTGACCTTCTTTTATTGTTTCAGAAAAAATAAGAATATTCAGATAAGTAATGTTGCTTGTGAAAGTGTTGAAGAGAGTGATGATTCTTTATATATTGATCACGTGGTTAGGTTAGGTTATAGTGGCTGTACAAGATGGAAACGGACACACTTAGGCCAGTTTAATGGCCCATTGTGATACCACATGAATCTTGAGGCTTCCTCCTAAGCTCAATGGAACCAGCTTGAGTCTCTTACGAAACGTGAGAGGCTGATTACACCGATATGATTTAGATCGTTTAGATCGTTAAAGAAGAATTCTCCTAGGTAATTCTTGCGTTTTCGAGCTAGAGCAGGGCATGTGCAGAGAAGATGAAGAACCGTTTCTTCCTCTTCCTCGTCCATACAGCTTCTGCAAAAGTCATTTGAGAATACGCCTAGTCTCGTGGCGTGCTTTCCTATTAGACAGTGTCCGGTTATGATACCTATTATCGAGCTTATATGCGATCTGCTAAGAGAGAGCAAGCACCTTGAACGTTTTATATCCAGTTTTGGCCAGATGTTTTTTGTGGCTTGACACGTGGAGATGTTGTTCCACCTGGTGCCTGCCCTCCTCGCAGCGTCTTGCATTAGCAACAGTTTACAAGTAGCAATTGGTATGCCAGTACTTGCCAAACGTGGTAGGATGGGCTGTACTGTACCGTTCCTGGCGAGTTCATCTGCCTTACAGTTACCTGGAATGTCTCTATGGCCCGGCACCCAGCAACGGTGAATATTAAACTGTTGCACCATCTCCTTTAGAGATGATCCACAGTTATGAACTGTTATAGAGTTTGAAGAGACAGAGATCAGAGATTTGATAGCGGCCTGGCTGTCAGAGAAAATACGGATATCAGATGTTGATATCACGTTTTCTTTGAGCAAAGACAAGACTTCCTTAATCACCAAAAATTCCGCCTGGAACACGCTACAATGATTGGGAAGGCGGAATGAGAGACTTAATTTCAGTCGTTCAGAGTATACACCTCCACCAACCCCTTCTTTGGTTTTTGAGCCATCAGTGTAAAAATGGATTGACTCATCCTCCAAGAATGTCCTATCCTCTCAAAAAGATCTGGTAGGTATAGAAATCTGGAAGTTTCTGTCGAATTGTGGTTGGGGGATGGTGTAGTCTGTGTGCTTTGGAATTGATTCTAAGTACATTAGAATTACGGAGTGGCCAATGCTGCTGTTAGCCCACTGCGACGAAGCATTAAGGCGAATAGCAGAGCTTGCAGCTATTTGTTTGCTAAATATGTCAAGAGGTAACCTAGAGGCTTCAGAAGTTTCTTCTATCATGCCACAGAAGGATTGCCAAGAAGATCGCTTGGATTTCCTTAGTACCTTCTTGAAGATTCTTAGGGATTCTTTGTAGGATTCCCAATGAGAGGCTAGTCTTGCAGCTTTGGCCCGGTTGAAAAATTTCCTGCATTCCTTCCTGAGCGAGTCAAGCTCTGAGGCCCACCATTGTTAATTCCTCTTTCCTTTTATGTGTATAAGTGGACAAGCAATTTCTAGCGATCTGTTCATAGCTGAGGTAAGGTCATTGACTTTGTTGTCAAGTTCGTTAGCGTTAGAAGAAGGACTAGATAGTCCAGGTTCTAGTAAACCCTGTAATGAGTTCCTGTATGAAGCCCAGTCAGTTTTCCGATTTATTTTTATTTATTTATTTATTTATTCAGAATGCCTTATGAGATGAATCTCGTAACAGGCTGTATAGTTCTTACAATAATGTTTATGTAATTATGTAATTAAAAGTGTTAAATATAAGTACAATAAGTATTTGACAATGGGAACAACAAAAAACATTTAATAAAAAGTGGAAATTTAAACATCAAGCAACAATTGAATAGCAAAAAAAGAAATTTTTGTGACATACTAAGATACAGTAGAGACAAAAAATTAGAAAAGGAGACAAAATTTATTCTTACAGTTTACTCTATGACAATTAACATTGACCTTTTAAACATTGTATTTTGACAGTAGCATGGCTTTAACGTGAAGTTTAAATTTTAAAGTATTACATTTCTCGATCTCATCAGAATGTTTGTTATAATACTGAATAGACTTGTATAAAATTGAGCTGCTTCCATATTTTTTTGAGTAGATTCTGTCTAGGTGTATGTTATTTCGACTCCGTACGTTGTATTGGTGTAAGTTACTTCTTGTAGTCAGCTGGGTGTTTGTATGAACCTCCGTAAGCACTATCTTGTGAATGTGAGTCACCATATTTATTTCGATTTCATCTTTGACCATTAAAATCTGCAGCTGTTTATAAAATCGTCGGGTGTTTGTAAGCCAATCAAATCCGAACAAGTTTTTTAATGCCTTATTCTGCACTACTTGCAAGGTTTGTAGAAGGCCATGAACTGCTGTACCCCAAATGTTGATTCCATAGGTCAAATGGCTATGAAAAAGAGAAAAGAACATTGTTCGTTTTAGATTTTCAGGAACGCTGTATCGGATTCGACCAAAAACTCCAGCAAGCGAAGACAGTTTTTTCGATAGTTTCAAAATGTGGAAGTTCCAATCTAACGCTGAGTCCACCCAGAGGCCAAGATATTTAAATTCACTGACTCGTTCAACTACATCTTCTTGGTACACAATTCGTAGTGGGGTATTGGATTTGGTGCATACGATATACTTCGTTTCACGGGCGTTTACACATAGTTTTTGCGCGTTCATCCAAGTCTCAATCTTTTTAAGATCAGAATTAATTTGCCACTCGATCTCTGCAGGTGAGTTTGTGGAATACAACAAGCTTATGTCATCTGCAAATAGAACTGGATGTCCATTCAGTGAGAGGTTTGCAAAGTTCTGTATGTATAAGCAAAATAGGGTTGGTCCAAGAACACTTCCTTGTGGTACTCCCATCGTAACCGGTTGTCTTTCACTCGTGCAGTCGTCTGTTTTGATGTACTGAAAACGCTCTTAGAGATAGGATCTAAACCAATTGAAGAAGGAGGCTCTTACTCCTAGGGCAAAGAGCTTTCTCAGCAAAATTGTATGGTCGACTGTGTCGAAGGCTTTTGACAGGTCTATGAAAAGTGCACCAACATTACTACGGTTGTCCTTATTTTTTTGAAGGTTTGATACCATATCTATCAGCGCTGTACTCGTACCTGACTTCTTCCGGAATCCATATTGTTTAGAGGTTGAGAGCTTATTACGCTCGATATACTCCATTAATTGCTGGTTTACAACTTTTTCCATAATTTTCGATATAATAGGTAGAATTGAAATAGGGCGATAATTATTGAAGTCATCTATGTCACCACTTTTGAAGATAGGGATAACCCTGGCCACTTTCATCATCTTTGGAACATATCCCTCTCTTAATGATTTGTTGATTAGTATGGAGATTGGTTTACAAAGCTCTGTACTGCATTCCTTTAGTAGTGAAGAAAAAACATTGTCTACATCCTTAGCTTTTGATGGTTTAAGTCCACACATAATAGTTTTTATAAGTTCTGGTGCTGTCTTTCCTAATATAAAACTTTCCAATTGCAGTTTGGTGGGATAGACTATGTTTTGAGTCGGACATTTAGTTATGATTTTTTTGCCAACCGTAGCAAGAAATTCGTTAAGATCATTTATTTTTTTTAATTTTTCGTTTCGTGAGCAGTTATTGAGCAAAGGACAGTTCATATTCTTTTTTGATTTATTGTACAAAAGGCTGTTGATATTCTCCCATGTTTTCCTATTGTCATTTAGACTTCTCTCAAAAAGTTTTCTGTAATGATCTGCTTTAATTTGTCGTTTCTGAGTTGTTACTTGATTTCTAAGATATTTGTATTGTCGCTGAATATAAATGTTATTAGGATCCTTACTCAGTTTACTAAACCATTTGTTTTTTTCTTTGATTAGAGAAATCAATTCGCTACTGAGCCATTCACAGGAATCGGTTTGTTTTTGTTTGACTTTGACTTTTTTTGATGTGTTTTTATATAAGCGTTTAATTTGTTAACAAAGTAATTGTACATTTCTTCACAAGCCATGGAATCATACAAAACTATTGGGTGTTCTTTAAGCTTCATAGTTAGTTTTGTTGCATCAGTGACATATATGTATTTTGGGTTGAGCTTTAGTGATGTGTGTTTCGTTACAGGCTTTGGAGCGCTTATGTCAATAGCTGTCACATTATGGTCAACTAAGTCAAGTTTTGAGTGATGTGCAATTATATTGTAATTGGGGTTGTTAACAAAAAAGTGATCAAGGTTGGCATTTTTTCGGGTAGGAATTGATTTATTTATAACAAAATATCCGTGCATTCTGATAAGGTTAAGATATTTTATGACAAAAGCATCTTCGATCAAAATATTTATATTAAAGTCGCCAACAATTATGGAATTTCTTAAAGACATTCTGGTTATGTTTTCCATTAGGACGGATAGAAATTTTTCTTTCTTGGAAACAATCAGGTGTGGTTTACGGTAAACGCACATAATATCAAAAGAGTAATTTTTTAGTTTGATATTTGCTGCGCAGAAACTATCCTCGTTGTCACTCATTGAAAATAAATGCGTATACGAAAGGCTTTTAGATATAAAGATAATTACACCTCCCGCGCCTTCAGTAGGTCTGTTTGCAGTAATTTTTTCATAATTTTTTAAGTTAAAATAAATTTCATCAGAGTCTGAAAGCCAACTTTCTGTGACGCAGATAACATCAATATCAATATTAAAGCCTTTAATTATATGCTCAAATTCATAAATTTTGTTTTTTATGGATCTAGCAATGATGTAGAGAATTTTAGCAGTGCTACCTGTAGATAATTTAATGTTGCCAATGTTGTCATAGAGAATATTGCATGGGGAGAAGGGAACATGCATCTCACAATTAATTGAAGAAGTCAATGTTGCGAATTTCTCTTACTTTCCCTTTTTCTGTGAGACGCACTAGTACTCTTCCGTTAGTAACCCACGCATATGCAATTTTATTTTGTCTCTTTAAGTCTCGCGCTTTCTTAAATAAGTAGCTGTTTAATTTTGTGAGAACTTCTTCTATATACACTGGTTGTGTTGTGTTGTCGCCAAAGACCGAACCGGTGTTAAGGTATTTTTTATGGCTGAAACACATACACGCTTCAGCTTCGGCTTCGTCTCCGTTACGTTAGGCCCGCTTCGAGGTTGCTTTGAATGACATTTCTATTATTTCATCCCTCCAAAGAGCAAATATTTTGTTTGTTGAAATTTTTTTACTGCTGATGAGCTGTCAGACAAAGCAAATGTTCAGAAAATTGAACTAGAGCTTCCGTTTGGAGTCACATTACGTTACATTACATTCTTTTCCTTACGATTGTCAAACAAAACGTGAGGTCGAAGCTACATTGTGATAGCATGCATTGAATTCCTATGGCTGAACTCGTAAACGTCAGGCGAAGCCGAAGCTGAAGCGTGTATGTGATTCAGCCATTATCTCTGTTGCTCTTCTTGTATGCATTCATGATACTATCGCGAGTTTTTTTTTCAAAGAATTCAATCAAGATCTTTGGTGGATTAGTTTGACTCGGGCTATTGTTTTCGTCGTTACTGTGTGGCTTGCGATAAATTTCTTTTATGCAGCCTTGTGTAATATCGACATTTAATTTGTTGGAAATTGCTATGAATATCGATTTCAGATTTTCATCGGTTTTATTGGGATACCAGATAAAGCTAAGCTATAGTTCAGTGAAGTTTGTTTATGTTTTTCAACTTTTTGTTTATATGTGTTAAATTGTTCTTTGAGTATATATAATTCGTTTTGCATGTTTGTGTTTTCTTCCATTATGGTATTAGTTAGCGCTTTGTAATCATCAACCGTTTTCCTAAGTGAATTTATTTCTTTTTCAAGAGTTTTTTGGAAATTTAAAATTTCATCGAGTTTATCCGAAAGTTGTTTGTTCGTAATATTATCTGATTCGGTTGTATTTGTTGGATTAAGACTAGTAATACCTGTTGAACTATTATGCTGTTGTTGTTGCTGCAGTTGTGATGGAATTATGCTGCTACGCCTTCTGTCCCTCGATGATTTGCATGATAAGCAAAACCATAGAGATTTATCCCTCACAATCTCTGTCAACTTATGTTTCGATATTCCACTGCAAGAGGAATTGGAGTGATACGCTTTTTTACATTCGCCGTCGCAAATAATGAAATTTTTCCCACTTAAATTTATATTTTTGTTGCACTTCTCACAAACACTGACCAAGGATTCTTTATTGAGTACCACAATCGCGCTCCCATAAAGACCCTTCACTTCCTCTAGCTTGGCTATTTTCCAGTTATGCGTCGGAAGGGACGGGTTCATCTCGAGAATGTCCTCGATACCAGCAGCTTCGATCGGTATCCAGATGCGGCCTCTAGGTCTGCTAAGAATGTCTTCCACAGCGACAACCTCGAGCTTCGCACCTGGCCAAACTTCACCTAACCGGCTGACAGCAAGCTTGTAAAGGTCACAAGATCTCTGGTCGCCACAAACCATGAGTTTGACATGGCCTTGATGCCAACCCCCATGGCTTATGTAAGGAAGTGGTCCTGGAAGCTCTCTCAAAATGATCAAAAAGCCACCCGAGAGCTTAACCTTGACCAACTGCGAACGATCCGCCGATATTGTGCCATCATCATCGCTCCTGTCAATGACCGCAACCACGACTGTACCCTTCGCGACGTCACTGAAACTGTATTGTTTCCTGATGGGATTGAGGGGGGTGCTGGTGTTATGCACCCGAGGCCGTTTTGGTGTCGGTGCGGCCCCCTCAAGAGACCTTTCTCTTTTGGACGTAGAGTCCTTATTGGCCCATTCAACGCTAGCGGTTTGCTGCGGTGTCTTTTCAGCCCCCGATGATGCACCAGAGGCCTTCAAGATTTTCGCCGCTTGCCGCCTTTGCCTATAAAGGCCTTTTGTAAGTTTTCAATTTCTGGAAGTATTCTCACTAGTAGTGGCAGGGCCATTTTTCATAACCCTGCCACTACTGAAATTGGGTATCGCTACCTTTTTATTCTCGTTGCTACCAACAGCAGAAGAAGTTAGCCACTACGCCCTTCTCTGTGTTGGCCGCAAGAGATACGACAGCAGGCTTTGACACCACGCTGCCGCCCCGTCCTGAAGAGATACCGGTCTCACATGTGATTTTGTTTTTGTTGTTTGTTTTGTTCATATTTGGTCCCACGAGACGCGAATAAAAAAGGTCCATCTGCACAGAGATTCGCATGTACAGATAAGGCTAGCTAATCCGGAGGTCGCCAGGTATCCTGTATCATACAGTATGATACAGAATTTTAATTTTAAATACAGCATTTCGACCCGCTCCCTTCTGAAACATCTGGGCTGCTTATATTTCCCAATAGCAAGCACAAATTTGTATGTGCCGGTTGCATCACATATGAAGAGTAATGTTATTATATCTTTTGGTATTTTCTGCGCTTGTATTTCATATCCATCTTTGACATGGGTTTCAGTAGGAAGAGGTTTTAAAAACAATCCGGTCTCATCCGCATTATAAATGTTTTCTACATCATATTTTTGCAATAGGTTTGACACAATAAGTTTATTTATTTATTTATTTTATCTGTCGACTTACATCTATCAGACTAACATTCACAATAAATATTGTAATAATGATAATATAACTTATACAATGTAATAATATATACAACTAAAGATTTGACTATATTATCATTACGGCCATAGTTTGTTCTATGATACTCAATATAAAAAAAAATCTAGATATTATAGATCGTTCAGGTGCATAAATATTAAAAAGAGAAAGAATAATGGGACATACAATATGGTTCATAATAACATCTCTAGCAAACACTTGTGTTCACACTTGTGTCGGTGTGCGGAAATGTGTGCTGTGTGTGGGCTGGTGTCGTCACCGATTTTCGGTGTGAGACACGGAGCGAGTAAAATCAAAAGATTTTGATTTTTTTGTGTCGGTGGCCTAATCGGTGTGATGTGTATGGGTGGGGATGCGCGCGCACATTTCCTATTCAGTTGCATGTGAATCGTATTTGTGTGTGGTGCGTCGCATGTTGTGTTAATAAAATGGCAATTCGGGATTGCGAATTCTGGCGATCTTTTATAGATCTGTATAGAAACCTTCCAGAAATCTGGCAAATAAAATCCGGAGAATACAAAAATCGGGATAAAAAAAAGAAGCTTGGCAAATTTTGCTAAGAAAATATAAAAACTTTGAAAGCCAGGCAACAATAGATGTGGTAAAGAGAAAAATTATGTCGTTGCGTTCATCCTACCGTCTTGAGTTGGCAAAAATAAAAAAAGCGAGCGTTCCGGTGCGGGTACTGACTCTCTATATATACCAACATTGTGGTATTTTAATGAATTAGAGTTCCTTAAGGATCAGGAAACCCAAATCGAAGGAACATCGACGATGGATTTTATATTTGAAAAAATTTAAAATAAATATAAAAAAGTGAGAAAACAAAATTATCATTGGTTTCATATTTTTTTACTACCTGCCTTAAGTGAAAATAATTGTTATGTTTTGTGCTGGCTACCTACCTAAAGTGAAAATAATTGTTGTTTTGTGCTGGTGTATGTTTAGTATTTGCATCAAACAGATCAGCTTCTTTAAATTCAAAGAACCTTGAAGAATTTTGTTTATTCAATTTCCTAAATCAATTCCAGAAAACAAAAAAAAATAATTGAACGAATATGAAATATTTATTTTATTAAAAGATATGCATCAGAATTTATTACGAATTTCCTTACTTAAATCATTTGAATTTCTACCTCGTAAAGGTTGCAAGTCTTGAAGTTTGGCATCCGAATGCCAGTGTGCATTGGTTACCTCTCCGGTGCAAATGTTTTCCTCATCCACAGAACTTCGAAGATATACAGTGGGGTTCCGCTTTTTTAAAAAATTGTGGAGATAACAACAAGCAAGAACAATCGTCGTGACTTTTTCTGGTGACAAATTTATTGTATTCAATAGAATACGAAACCTGATGGCCAGGATGCCAAAAGCATTTTCAACAATTCGTCTAGCCCTAGACAAACGATAGTTGAAAATCCTTTGCTCTGTACTTGTTCAAAGGAAACGCATCGTCGCCAACGATGACATATGGAAAATCCTCTTCACTCATAGGTAGATTTTCAGGGGCTGGCAAATTAAGTTCCTCATCCAACAATTTTTGCTTAAGTTTTGTTTGACCGAAAACACCACCATCAGAGACTCTGCCGTTTGCTCCAACTTTTACCATTATGAATTCATAATTCGCATTACCTTAAGCCATCATAACAATGCTAAAAGTTTTTTTGTAATTAAAATAGTAGGAACCCGATCCTGCTGGCTTTTTTATATTAACGTGTTTCCCGTCAATCGCACCGATGCAGTTGGGAAAATTCCACTGCTTTCCAAAATCTTCAGCAACTTTCTTCCAATCGTTTTTTGGTTTTGGTATATAAAAAAAATATAACAATTACTTTTCACTGTGTTAAAGATATATTGGCTTTTTTATTCATTTGCATCTTTTTTTCATCTTTTTAGTGTGATGTGCCTAATATACAGCCTAAAAAAAAATATCTCATTCTCAACAAACTAAATTTTTGGAAAGGGCTGTTGAGCATTTAGAGCAAGCAAACAAAAGATGGGAGAAGGATGAAGCTGATGTTTTTTCTGAAGGATGGGCAGTTGTTTTCAGAAAACTTAACGGCGAGCAGCAAATTTATGCAAAACAAGCTATAGACGAAATACTTTTGCAAGGACAATTAAATAAGCTGAATTTAGATTTCATCCAAACTGTAAGAACCCCAATTCCACATTACGGGCATCCAATTGGAAGACCAAGAACTTCACGTTATTTGCATCCATATCCATATGAATCCCCATCATCATCAAGAACATCTTACTCCACACCTTATTCCGAATTATCTATTCCATCCCCAAGTATTGTTCAACCATCATACGTAAATGTATGTTTGCCAACAACCGGCGAGCAAATTGTTGTATCTCAAGAATGTTCTCAGAAGTTTTAAGAGCTCGTAAATGATATAAATTACGAATAATTAACTAGGCATCCATTTTATAATTGAAATACAATTTCTTTTTATTTTGTTATGACAAATGAAATGTTTTTAATTTTTTTTTAAGAATTCTTTTTTGTTATTTTTTTAAGGCATTATTTTTATGATAAAATGTATATTTATTTTTTTTTCAATGAGAATAAAGATGAGCAAAAGTAAACATGCAAAAATACTTACTTGAATATAGCTTTTAAGAACCTTGGTAATGGTTTCACAAGTTTCTATAGCTATCTGCCCCAAACTTTGTGGTGATATCCCGGAGAGAAACTTCAAATCTTCAAAGCTTTGTCCGGATGCGAGGAATCTCAATGTGGCAGATAGCCTTTCGTTTGCAGAGATTGCGTCCCGCATATGTGTGTCTCTTGTTTTTATAATTGGTTCAATTATATTTAAAAGTTCTTTGTAGGTTTCAGAATTCATTCTGAGAAAATTTTTAAAATCTTCCGGTGAATTTTCTTCCAATTCTTTTAGAAGGCCAACATGTAAAAATTTATTTCTTTTTAGAAACCAATCTTTCGACCAAATTCTTTTTCTCCTTTTTTTCTTCTTATTTTCGTTTAAACAAGAAGCGATTACAATTAGCTCGCAAGCTTCAACGTCACTCATTCCGATCTTTCCTCTTTGAAATCTCTTTCACAACTAATGTGTGTATGATTTGGTTTGTAGTGTGTGGCGGATGCCACACCATTTTCCAGTGCACCGGTGTGAACACAAGTGTGGTGTCTATGGACCCTTTTAACGCCAACAACATTTGCATCACCAGCAACAACAACAACTTGATAAGCATCGGTTTTACCATCATAAGCAACCTCTTTTTTATGGAAGTCGTCGGTCATCATCACTCCCTAAGATAAAATTTTCATCAGTTCTATCTGGGCCAGCAGTAAAAGCAGATGGAGGAACCTTAGAAGCATATGAGACACCAGCATCAATCATATCATTAACTTTCATTAGACCTTTCACACTGCATGGAGCTTTAGCTTTAGTGTGATTCGCTCAGACCGTTGAAAAATGCAAACAAAAATCAGATTTGTTTCAATTTTCAAAGTTCATCGACTTAATTTTGTCGATGCGAGAGTTGCAGGAACATTGAAAACGAGAGTAACAGAATGTAAACATGGATCATGAAAATAAAACAATGCAGGAAAATTGTAAACATTTGCATGCACTCATCTCTTTTTATCTCGTTGTTTATTTTTTTTCAGTACTCACGACATTTCTAAAACGATGAAAATAAGTGATTTAAGTAGAAACTAAATAAAAAGACCGTCAACTTGTATGATGCTTTTAAAGGCTTAATTACATAAGCCGAAAAGTACTTTTGTACAGAAGTAAAAATATTTGTATTCTCGCTAGGTCAGTGGTTTTCTGAAAAGAATATACAAATTTGTTCTTCAACCAAAATTTAAGTCTTATGCATCATTTTTATAAATTTTCCAGTTCTATTATTTATTTATATCTTATCTTTCAGTTATATAGCGACAAGAAAAAATCTGTTAGGGAAAGTTCTAACTACAGTTTTTCTGTATGTGCATTGTGGCTTATTCAAAGATGTTTGCTAAACTTTTTAGGCTATTCATAAATAAATGCAAATCTAAGTTAAGGGATAAACCCTAATAACTATAAACATAGAAAATGCTGTGTTCAAGTAATTATTATCGCACCCAAATTTCATAATTAATTTTTTTTGGTGTATAAAATGCTGAAAAACTAATTCATGACAAATAAATGTTACGTTAACACTAAGTTCCAGAAAATATCGAATTATACCGCAATTGCAGAAGATATGGTTATTTTATATAAATATTCCCGCTAAACTGTAGACCTTTATTATTTCCGCCTATTATAATTAATTGGATGTAAAATAATTCAATGCAGTATATTTTAGATAAAACAGCAGTTAAGTTATTAGTTAAGGTATAACTATTGAAATAAACGTATCATACATTTATAAAAAACATGTACTTGTTCATAACAAATAAAGTCTAGTCTAATAAACCTTAACCTTGATACACTCTTTCTGAACACATCCTTTCTGGTTTTGGTTGTTAATGCCGTCTATCTGTAACTCAAAGAAAGAGAAAAGGAAAACAAATTCACCACGATCTACCGTTATAACGTTTACCGAAAGTTATTGACAAACGAAAATTGTTTGCTAGAATTAATTTGTGAAAACCAAAGAGAGAAAGAAATATCAAATGTCTCAATTCTCTCTGCTCTCCGAGGTGAAAACATGTATACACAGATACGAATTCAACACGCTATGAAAAATGAGAGTATAGGGTTTCAAAAGGACGGAGACGAGGAAATTTGGCTCTCTGATTAGTTTTTTCTCTCTTATTTTGGTGATGTGGATGGATGTACGATTTTGCTGCTTTTGGTGCATTTGCGGATTTTGTGGTGATGGATGTAGTGTTGTATTTGGTGATTCCTGGTTGGATGTTTTGATAGTTTATTTTGATGGCCTCATTTTTGTTGTTGGTGTCGTGTGAGCGTGGATGGTCGAGGTAGTTTCGACGATAATTTTCTTGGCTTGTACGTGTTTTTCTGGGCTTTTGTTTGACCAAATTGTTTGGTTGTGTTTCTTTTGCCCAAAGTTGAAGCTCAAGTAAATCTTGTCCGCTCTTAAAATGGCTGGTTCCTAGTGGCGACTAGACTATAAGTCTTGTTATATGTCTTTTCTTTAAAAAAAAATATTACAAACAAATGTTTTTTTTTTATTATTTCACATTTTTAGGTTTCACTTATGCTTTCACTTTTATATATATGTACCTTTTTCAAAGTTTTGTTATTCTTTATAATTAGTTACAGTTGAAACTTCACTTTGAAACTTTTTAATACTTTCTACTTCTGTTTTAACTCTTACACTTTGATCTAATCTTTTCGAGCACCAGGTACCAAATGAAAGATTTGTTTTGGCTTTTTTGGGTTTCTCGGCTTTTCTTTTGTCGAAATTTTTTGACGAAACTGGGCATTTAAAGATGGAAGTGGATCCGGTCTTTGTTTTTTTGCTCCTTGAATCTGATATTTTATCTATGAAAATCCAATTTCATTTGAAAATTGAACAATGGATTTTTCTTTATATAAGTGTGATATGATTTTATATTTTGGTCAAAATTCTTGATAATTAAGAAAACACGTGAGTCCATACATAACCAATACGCCTTTCTTGGTATTAGTTACTGATTTTGACTTTGCCGGTATTATATTTCAAACTTCTAAATAAAAGAAAGGATTAAATTTACGTTATAAGTATTTATTGCTAACTCTTAATTCCATGAATTTTCTTGAACGAACAAAACGAATATGAAAAAGAAAAATGACCTTTTTAATCAATCAAGGTTAAGAATGAAGAATTTGACATTTGTGTACTAAATTTATAATTGACATGAATGTCATATTGGGCTACAAATTACCTTAATTCACAATAGCAATTTATAATAGTATTTTTAGTATGTAATTTAAAAATTAAAAATATATACATTTATTGATAAATAAATGATGTCATAAACAGTTGCCGATCACGTTCCTTTTCTTACTTTTTCTGTTTTTTTTTTTTCTTTTATTTCATTTATCCTTTAGGTTGCTCCTTCATGTGTTTTGCTTTATAGTTTCATTTTTGATTTCCTTTCGATGTCCTTGACATGGTGTAGTGGATCCTATCATCACTATCAGACTCCTCGGTTTTAGATGTTTACCTTTATTTTTGTTTAAAATTTCGATTTTTTTTCTTTTAACAATTTTCTTTCCTTTTTTATTTTGAATTGTGTTCTTGATTATCATTATCGTTATATGACAATCTTCAACTACAATACATGAATGCATTAAAAAAAAAAAAAACAAAACAAGTCCGAAAAGATTTCACTCTGAAAGAATGTATCAACCTACTACAACCTACATTGCTTCATCATCCCAAATTAAACAAAAATAATACTGGGACACGCTTGCGTATTCGCAATTTCAATTTTTAATTATTGATTTCAGGATTTTGTTTCTATTTTAAAATGTCATTTCTCACAAACCTGCTTACTTTTCCGAAAGCTAATGAGATAAAACTTAGCGCTGATTTTCTTGGATTCGTCACTCAGTATAAATTTCCTTCATAAAACCACTTCGCTGATCGAAAATTTAATAGCTTTACTGCGAGTTTTATACGCGTTCTCATATTAAGTGTGAGCATTTGCTAAGGATTCTTTAATATGTGAGTGTAAAATGTTCATTTGTGACGCCCTTAACAATGTTTTAATCTCTGAATTATTAAAAGCGTTGAGATCTTTCAGAAGTTGGTAGTCAGCACCATGTTCAACCATTGGTTGGCCAAACAATGCCTCGTATGACGATACACTTGTAGCGGAATGTATTTTTGTGCGGAGAGCGCACGCGATTTAGGTTAGATGTAAATCCCAATTACGTTGGTCTTGATCGATGTAAGATCTAATTGCTGCTAAAATTGATCGATTCACCATCTCGCTTGCGTTAGCTTGAGGGGATAAAGCTGCGGTTCTCGCATGATGAATTCCAAACGAACACATGAGCTTTTCAAATTCCTTGCTTGTAAACTGTTTTCTGTTATCGGAACGAATTGTTTCCGGTACACCAAACAGACATAAAACATTTTCAGCAATAAACTTTATTACCGTATCCGAAGTAGCTTTTCTTAAAGGCCTAATTATGACAAATTTTTTTAGTTGGTCCAAAGCAAGAACAAAAGGTGTGTTTCTGGTTATCAAGCGATGGTGAGGACCCAAGAAATCAATGTATAGCATTTGAAATTGCCTCTCTACCGTAAAGGCTTTTCCCATTGGTGGTCTTAGGGAACTGTTCGATGCTTTGCATGATTTACAAACATCCCACCGTGCAATGTAAGCTTACACCTGTGTTGCCATGCCAGGCCAAAAGAAACGAGTACGTAATCACTACAAGGTTTTCGATATACCGCCATGCGATGCTCTCAGCGGCCGATGAGCCAATCCTATCAAACGATCGGTAAAGGCTTCCGGAACCCAGAGCTTCCAAATAAGGTCATCCTATAACGGATTACCTGTCCAATTTTTGACCTTCTTCTAAATGAAATTGTTCGATACTTGAAGATCCGGTAGCTAGTTCTTTTGATTTCTGACTGTGTTGATGATCTTTAAGCACTCCTCACATTGAAAACTGGGTTCTTCAAGATCAAACGCGTCAAAGTATTCTTTCATAACCGAAACATTGTGGTCCAGTGCTTCTATTTCAAATGCCCTTGATAGAGAATCAGGGACAACGTTCTGTGAAGCTTTCCGATGTTTGGTTGTGAAGTCAAGCTTCAGGCTCTATCTTACTTTTACTTACTTTGCTTAAGTCCTTTGATTCATCAGCCACTTTAAACTTGCATGATCGGTGATTATCTTAAACGCTTGACCTTGCCCGTATGCTTGAAACTTTTTAACTCCGACCACTGCTGCTAAACGCTAGCGTTCTGTTACGCTATAATTGCGTTGTGCCTTATTCAGTTTCTGGGAATGGTAATATATAGGTTTTACATTACCTTCATTGTCGAGTTGACAGAGAACATAGCCAATGCCTGTGTTTGTATCGTCGCATAGGATTATATTATAAATTCCTTATTAAAATCTGGGTTTATTAAAACAGGATCAGAAGTCAATGTCGTTTTTAAGTTTTTGAAAGCTTTTCAGCTTCTTCTGTAAATTCAAATTTCTTTCCTTTCGTCTAACAATATGTAAGTGGACTGGCCAAAGTGGAAAAGTCTTTGACGAATCTTCGGTACCAGTCTGCCATTCCTAAAACTCGTCTGACCTGTTTCGGTGTCTTATGAACTGGAAAGTCAACTATTGCCGAGATTTTGTCCTGATTTGTTTAATAAAACCATGGCCTAATACGAAACCTAAAAATTGTACTTGCTTAAAACTAAATTTGGATTTTTGAACGTTAAAAGTTAAACCTGTCTGCTTAAGTCTATCTGCTAACACTTTCAAGAGTTTTATATGATCTTCGAATGAGCTTTACACTACCAGCAAATCGTCTACATATGGGAATATTTGTTCTCGCAGTGCAACTGGTACAACTTTATCTATGACTGCACACATTGTTTGACACGCGTTTTTAAGGCCAAATGGCATGACCTTGAATTGCATTAATGGTCTACCTGGAACCGTAAACGCCGTTTTTTCCCTTGATGAATTCTCCAGAGGGATTTACCAAAACGAGTCCTTCAAATCGATGCTTGAAACCCAACGAGTATCTGGAAGACGAGATAGCAAACCCTCTATATGAGTCATTGGATACGCATTTCTCTTTGTCTTCAGTCGATTCTTTCCTGGCTTCTGAACCAGAACTACTGGAGAGTTTCACACACTGGAACTCTCTTCTATAATACCTAACTCTAGCACACGATCCAACTCCTCATACATTAGTTTTTGCACTGCCGGAGAAATCGGGTAAAAACGGTGTTTGATTGGCTCTGCATCTCCCGTATCAATTTTGTGTTCCGCGATGAAGTTTGCGATGGCCTAAAACAGCAGAAGATGGAAACATTTTTATGGTTTCCCTTAATGTTTCTGACTGCACATCCGTCAATTCATGGGCCTTTGGATCTTAATCTTTTGACGTCGTTGAGTTCAGCGAAAGCTCTGAGATGAGGTCAGGGGCTATATTAAAATCTTTCCAGAAATTTATACCAAGGTATAAATTCTGCCGAAGTGATGGTACAATATATAAGTACAATTCTTTCTAGATGCCTTTGTAAGAAATCTCGTCTAAGACTTTGCCTACTATAGCCTGATTCTTATTATGTTAATTATGTTTTGGGTTATTTTGCTGTACTCTATATTTTTCTTGTGTAACATATCGACACCCCTGCTCCCAAGCAACTAATACTTGCTCCTATATCAAGCAAACTTGCATCTCTTCGTCAAAAATGTTCAATGTAGCATATGGTCTAGGATCTTCCGCATTATACAATACCGAAGCTTCTGTAGCTTTGAACTCTTGTTTCCTAAATTTGAATTTTTGTCTAAGTTTCATCACATTTTCAGAGACGGTTGTCTTCGCATCTGGATTGACAAAAATTCTATTTCTAACTCTATTATAGTTTTCTAATCTCTCGTGTAAGGTTTTTGGTTAGGTTCGGTAGGTTTTTGAATTTTGTCAGTTTCTATTGTCTTTGGTCTATGTTCGTGTTTTAAAATTAAAATTGGATGTGTTGTTTCATTTGTTGTTTTTGTTTGAATCCGTGATTCATGAGAAATGATTGGGTTTAAAATGTCAATATTATGTCCAGGTTCTAATTTTTCGAACAGTTTTTCTTGGACATGGGACTGTTTTTCACCTCGTTTCCCGAACAACGCGGGAGTTACATGTGCAACCAAGCTGCCCCCACACCATAACCGATGACCTGACTATTTTACTTTTCGCTAAATAAGCAATTCTTGCTTTTAAATATTTTAACTTATAATGAATTTGTATTTTTAATAAGTAAGCATTTCCCTCAAAGGTCAATGCATTATTGTTTTTAAGAATTATAAAGACTTATGTATTTTTGCCTAGCTAAACAATTCGTATTTGTAACATTGTATTTAATTATTGATTTGAATTCTCAATTAAAGTTTGTCTGTCAATGAAGAAAGTTGGTTTTTTTTAAGCTCCCGGTTCGCGACAAACTTAACTGGCGCAGTCGTTAGTCCGCGGTGAACAGCTAAGTCGATGTGAAAATCATAATAAAGCAAAAAAAAAAAAAAAAAAAAAAAACAATAAAAAGCAGTGTTATTATAAACGCTTACGAACAGTGTATTTTAATTAAATCGAACTATTCGCAATTATAAGCTGTTGGGTTTTGACCCTTCATCACCTCACCAAAGAACCTACCACATACAAAAAAAATGGAAAAAAGGATAATACTTCTTGGGTGCATGTGTTTGTGAGTGCTATTACAATTTGTATAATTTAAAAAAAAAAAAAAAAATATATATAAATAAGTATATCAATCATTTCCTAAATATTAAATTATAAATATATCTCAATTATATTATTTTAAATCTCAAAACAATATTTTCAAAACAATATATGAATTTAAAAAAAAAAAAAAAAAAAGTACATACATGTAACTCGAACAAAAATCACAGAATATTTATTCTTTTAAAATCGAATTAATGCCTAAAGAAAAGGGACCTCCTGTAAAACCACGACGCTCATTTTTCCCCTATAACTTCAAATATCTCTCTAATAATCTAAATCGCTTTTCAAGAAGTCTTAATTCCATCCCTGAAAATATAGATTCTTCATTCTCTAGTACTGAATCATTTAACATGACTACCGAACAAGACAACACTACACAAACTACAGAACAAACTATAAATCACAGTGAAATTTTTAATTCTCTCAGGATACCCGATGCCATTAAAGATCTTCCCAAGTTTGACGGGAATCCTCGTCTCTTATTTGAATTCCTAAATAATGTGGAAGAAATTCTTCTTCACATTAGAGGAACTGATAACACGCCTTACGGCCAAATACTTCTCAGGGCTATCCGGAATAAGGTTGAAGGCCAAGCAAATGAAATACTTAATATGTACGGGACCCCTTTAATTTGGGACGATATAAAAACAAACCTTATCCTCCACTATTCCGACAAACGAACCGAAACATCCCTTATTAGAGACCTCCATAATATAAGGCAGTATAATAAAACGATTCAATCCTTCTACGGTGAAATAATTGAAATCCAATCTGCCTTATGCAACAACATCCTTATTCAGGAAATAAACCCGTCTGTAATCCAAGCTAAAAAGAATTTGTATTCCGAAATGTGCCTTAATTCATTTTTGAGTGGACTTAATGAACCACTTGGTTCGAGAGTAAGAACCATGCAACCTGACTCATTAGCTACAACCCTATCTTGTTGCATTAAAGAACAAAATATATCTTATCAAAGATACTCGCAACAGTATAGGTACAGACCATATAACTACAATTCAGGACAAAATCAAACATATTCATATAATTCAAGGCAAAATCCAAGATATACAAATAATTCAAACCAAAACCAAACATATCCATATAATTCAAGACAAAATACAAGATATACAAACAGTTCAGGCCAAAATCAATCAAGGACAAACTATAATAACCAAAACCAATGGCAATCAAATAATCCATTTTCTAAATCACCCCCAATGCGAAATACACAAAATTTTAATGAGCCAAGTCATTCCCGACCATTCCAAAAGAAAGAGACTCAATTCAATAAATTTCAGAATCCCAATTCATCTCCAAAAATCAAAACCAGTCCCAGCCAACAAATAAAGAATACAAATTTCAATCTTCAAGAAGTTCAAGACGACAATCTAGGCTCCTTCCAACAATTAGACGAATATTTTGACAATGAACCCACAAATATTAATGATAATCAAAATTTTTTCTATACAACCTCCAAGAGTCCACCGGATATATAGACTCAAAATCTCACCCAACCACACTTCCCTTTATTAACATATCCTCTCCTTTTGGTCGACCCTTGAGATTCCTTCTAGACACAGGTGCATCAGCATCCTTTATCAATCCAGAATACATACCACATGAAAAACTTCTTCATTGTGACCCTGTTACGATAACAACAGTATTTAAGAAATACCAACTTAAAACTCAGACTAATGTCAAAATATTTAAAGAATTCAATCAAGATGGTCTCCTTAAATTCCTTTTATTCAAATTTCATAATTTCTTTGATGGCCTCCTCGGATTAGATACACTGTTGCAATTAAACGCTAAAATTGACCTCGAAAACAAGATCCTTGTCACGAAAAACTCTGTAGTCGAAATTCATTTTAAACCAAACGAATCATCAGACGTATTAAATGTCCCAGCTCAATCCAAGATTCTAGCAAAACTTCCCGTAAATAAATTGAATGGTGACATAATTTTAAATACCATAGAACTTAAACCAGATGTATTTATATCACAAGGCATCTACAGAGCAATCAATGGCTAGAGCACCGTCGAGATAACAAACTACTATTTACAATCAACAGAGTACAAACAAGAGGAATACTTAGAACATAACAATCTACACATTACACCGGAAGAAGAGAAAACTACTGAGAGGAACAACATAGAGCATCTACTTCGTACCGATCATCTAAATAGAGAAGAGAAAAATCAACTTCTAAAATTGTGTAAACGATATAATGATATCATATACATAGAAGGAGAGCAACTTACCTTTTCTAATCAAATCAAACATACTATTAACACAACTGATGACGTACCCATCTATATGAAATCATATAGATACCCATATATACATAAACAAGAAGTACAGGACCAGATTTCAAAAATGTTGGAACAGGGAATCATCCGCCAAAGCTACTCCCCTTGGAGTTCACCTGTGTGGATAGTACCAAAAAAATCGGATGCCAGTGGAAAACAAAAATGGAGACTCGTGATTGACTACAGAAAAGTCAATGAAAAAACAGTCTCAGACAGGTATCCAATTCCCAACATCACCGAAATACTAGATAAATTAGGTAGGTGTATGTACTTCACCACCCTCGATTTGGCAAGCGGTTTTCACCAAATCGAAATGGACCCAGCTCACATTCCCAAAACTGCATTCACGGTAGAAGGTGGGCATTACGAATATCTTAGGATGCCATTTGGGCTGAAAAACGCCCCATCCACCTTCCAACGAGTGATGGACAACGTCCTCAAAGAACTAGTAGGTAAAATATGTCTCGTCTATCTAGACGACATTATTATATACTCCACTTCCTTACAGGAACATATCGAGAGCATAAAAACAGTTTTCGATAGACTACGAAACTCCAACTTAAAAATCCAAATGGATAAATGTGAGTTCTTACGACATGAGATTGCCTTTCTAGGCCATATAATCACACCGGAAGGAACTAAACCTAACCCAAACAAAATTGAGGCCATTAAAAATTTCCCACTCCCTAAAACTAGCAAAGAAATAAAATCATTCCTAGGTCTTATAAATTATTATAGGAAATTTATGAAAGACCTCGCAAAAATAACTAAACCACTCACTAATCGACTCAAAAAAGGAGCCGATCAAACTACAAATCAAACATTCATAGAAGCGTTTGAAACATGTAAGAACCTTCTAACGAATAACCCCATCTTAGTCCACCCCGACTTCTCAAAACCTTTCATAGTTACTACCGATGCTAGTAACTATGCAATAGGTGCAGTTTTGTCACAAGGCAGAGTCGGAAGCGACAAACCCATCTCCTTCGCAAGCAGAACTCTTTCTTCTTCCGAATGCAATTATTCAACAATAGAGAAGGAGCTTCTCGCTATTGTTTGGGCAACCAAATATTTCAGGCCCTATCTTTTCGGACGAAAATTTCTAATTGTTACAGATCATAAACCATTAATGTGGCTAATGAACCTTAAATAACCAAATTCGAAATTAGTTAGATGGCGTTTAAAGCTAGCAGAATTCGAGTTCGAAATCGTTTATAAAAAGGGAAAAGCAAACACAAACGCCGACGCTTTGAGCCGCATTAGATTGACAAATCCGGATGGAACTTATCATGAAATTTTCAATAACGATGAAGACCTTCAAACAATACACAGTGCTCAGGAAAATCAAAACGACGGAATCCCAATATCAGAAAAACCCTTAAATGAATTAAATTTGCAAGTCATACTAGAAATTAATGACAAAGGATCCCCGACGACAGTCGAAACAATTTTCAAAAATAGACAAAGACGAACAATACGTAGAACGACATATGACGAGAATTTCATGATAGATATACTCAAGAAATTTTTTCCACACAGAAAACAAACTGCCGTTTATACTACAGACGAAATTTTCTCTATATTACAAACAACTTTTTCCAAATATTTCTCCCAAAACAATAGCCTCCGTTTATTAAGATGCACAGAGATCCTTAAAGACATCCGACAACCGGATGAACAAGAGCAGATTATACGTGACTACCATAATCGCTCGAACCACAGAGGAATAAACGAAACACTACTCCATTTAAAACGCGAATACTACTTCCCTCATATGAAGGAGAAAATAGAAAAAACCCTAAACTTCTGCGATCATTGTAAAAAAATGAAATATGATAGAAACCCTCCAAAAATCAAATATGTCCAACCCGAGAATCCCCTAAAACCGCTAGAAATTATTCACTTGGATATATATACAATAAATAAAAATCAAATACTGACAATAATTGACAAATTTTCAAGATTCGCATGGGGATTTCCTCTCAACTGTAGAGAAAGTGTAGCCATACTCAAACAATTCAAAACCTTCATAAGCCTTTACGGCATTCCGAAGAAAATTATATGCGACCAAGGTTCCGAGTTCATCGCGAACATATTCCAAGATTATTGCAAGCAACATGAAATCACCCTTCACTTTACATCGTTTCAACAAACCTCTAGTAATAGTATAGTTGAAAGACTCCACTCAACCCTTACTGAAATTTATAGGATTATCTATACAAAAAGAATAGAAGAAAAATTAAAAGTTGACCACGAAGAAATTTTATCAGAAACACTCATAACTTATAATAACGCTATACATTCCGTTACAAAACTTACACCATATGAACTATTTTTCGGCAGACCATATAAATTTCTCAAAACCCTTAAATTCTCAAATGAACCCGAGTACCTTCTTAAATTAAATGAGTTTATTGATAACATCTACCCTAAAATCAAAGAAAAAGTAGATACCATTACAAAAAATAGAACTGAAAAGTTGAATGATAAGAGAGAAACACCAAAAGTCTTAGAAGTCGAAGACACCATCTTTCGCAAAGAATGTAGGCGAACTAAACTCACACCTAGATTTTCTAAGCAAAAAGTTAAACAAAATAACAAATTTACATTAATTACTCAGAACAACAAAAAATTACACAAAAGTAAAATCAGAAGATTGACAAAACAATAAAAACCTCTTAACTATCCTAATACTACTTATTCTTATACTTCCTTTTTCCCTATCTCAACTGTAAATCGTGGTACATTACAAAAAAAAAAAACCCTTAACCTCATTACAATTTAATGAGAATTTAGTGCATTTGTAAACCCTTCTCTTATCCAAGGCACATGGAAAGAAAAGAAAAAAAAAAAACAATAAACAAAAAAAAAAAACAAAAAAATATATAACTAAGCTTATATTAAGAATATGTAACCAAGGAATATGGTTAACATCATTCAAATATTACAAAGCTTATATATAAATACACATATATATACAAAAAAAAAATATAAAAAAAAAAAAAAAATAACTAAGCTTATATTAAAAATATGTAACCAAGGAATATGGTTAACATCATTCAAATAATACAAAGCTTATATATAAATACACATATATATAAAAAAAAAATAAATAAAAAAAAAAAAAAAATAACTAAGCTTATATTAAAAATATGTAACCAAGGAATATGGTTAACATCATTCAAATAATATACAAAGCTTTTATATGATATAAAAACAAAAAAAAAACAAAAAAAATAATAATAATTATAATATTATGTTTTCCTAAAATTTAAAATAAACCTTTTAAATCCCTATATAAATACCCTTATAAATACAAACATAAATACATTCACGGAACATCAATGTAACAATCAAGGCAGATTAAAAACTTACAAACAAATTTTATAAAACAACATATTAATTACAAACTAACAAAAAAAAAATCTAAAACATAATTTAATGTAATCTTTTTACAGCATTCCGTTGGTAGTAACACAACTAATAGAAATCTTCAATTTTCCAAAAGATCGCGGCGTACTTACCCTCCGACTAGGACCCTGAAGATCAATTATTAACTATAATAATTTAATCCATATCGTTAACCTAGAAGACTATCAAAATAACATACAACAAATTACTAACACATTAAACCTTTTCGAAAAAAGAGCTACATATACTAACTCAATTCACGTAACAAAACTAAAACTTAAAGAACTAACAAATAAATTTGCTACATTATATCCTATGAAAAGAAACAAAAGAGGTCTTATTAATGGACTTGGTTCAACTATTAAGTTCATAACCGGGAACATGGATGCGCAAGACGCACAAACTATAAACGAACAAATTCAATACCTCAATTCAAACCTTACCAATATTACTAATACACTTTTATCCCAAAACGCAATTAACTCTCAAACAATAGAGAGATTTAAAAACATCACCTCACACATTAATAACCAACAAAATAAAATTGAAGAATTCCTTTTAACAACTTATAATGCTTTAAAAAAGAGAAAATCACGTTTTTCTAGAAACACAATACCTAAACGAAATAAATTTTAACATTGATTTACTAACAAATCATATTTCAAATATTGCTGAAGCAGTTATTCTCAGTAAATTAAATATAATTCCTAAATTTCTATTAAATACAGAAGAACTCTATTATATTGAAAATAAATTTATCAAACAAAATGTTAAAATCGAATCTAACGAGCAAATTTATGAATTTCTAGGCTTACAAGCATATTACAATGGCTCTAAAATTATATTTAATGTACGAATTCCAAATTTGTCTAATGAAACATATTTTTTTTATCATGTAGTTCCTCTTCCAATAAATCAAACAAAATTTATTACAATTGAACCTTATATAAATATTAACAAAAACAAAATACAGCACTTTACAACACCTTGCCCCAAGATAGAAGGTACATTTTACTGCACGAATGCACATCACGAAGAAGACATCAATGACTCCAAATGCATGGGAAAACTTATGAAGAACGAAGCAGCTAATTGCCCTTTCACCGACAAAGGCAAAACATCAGAAATTTTACAACCAGAGAAAAATTATATTTTGCTATTAAATACACCAAAATTGATAATTAACTCTACTTGCAGTACAAAAACTTCTATGCTAGAAGGCACAGCACTTATTCATTTCCAGAACTGCAGCATCGAGATAAATGGTCTCACATATGAAGATAGTCCTAACACCTTTTGGGACGAAATCCACATTCCACCACCCCCAAGCAGCCATATAAATGCTACAGTCATCAAAGAAGACCTTAATCTGGAAAAGCTAAAGGAGTACAACTTCATCACTAACTCCAACTTTGCAAAATTCTATGCAAAAACAGAAGTCCTGCACCTCATATCAGCATCTACAGCACTATATACAATACTCACCATCATAGTCATCATCATAGCCGTTATCATCATAAGAAGAAAACCCCATCGCAACGAAGATCAACAACCAACACTGATGTCTTTCGCTCCATCCCCAATTACGTCATTGTGGCCGTCGCTCTATTCCAAGGGGGGAGGAGTTACATGTGCAACCAAGCTGCCCCCACACCATAACCGATGACCTGACTATTTTACTTTTCGCTAAATAAGCAATTCTTGCTTTTAAATATTTTTACTTTAACATTATATTACTTTTCGTTAAATAAGCAATTCTTGCTTTTAAATATTTTAACTTATAATGAATTTGTATTTTTAATAAGTAAGCATTTCCCTCAAAGGTCAATGCATTATTGTTTTTAAGAATTATAAAGACTTATGTATTTTTGCCTAGCTAAACAATTCGTATTTGTAACATTGTATTTAATTATTGATTTGAATTCTCAATTAAAGTTTGTCTGTCAATGAAGAAAGTTGGTTTTTTTTAAGCTCCCGGTTCGCGACAAACTTAACTCGGGCATTGCGGTACGGCAGTGTTTTCATATCCACACTTATAACAAAAGAGATTTCTTTGAGGCACTTGGGAATCGAATTATGTGTGTCCTTTTTCCTTTCAATTGAAACATACGAGGCTTCGAACATCCCTACCTGAATTGAAGGCTTCTATATACGGATAAACCAAACTAACTTCGTCTGTCTCTATTTCGGAAACGTTCCTACGATTTGTTGAGAGTCTTGAGAATTGTTTAAGTACTTTTTAATTTTCCTACAAACGTAGACTATTTCAGTTAAACTATGAAAAGTTATTAGCAATTCGCCTATACGCGCCTATACGTCGTTTGACATTCAGTTTTAATAACTCTACAATATCTTTAGGTTGTTTAGGTACTCGTAATCTATGCTTCAGTTGTTTTATCGCAGTATACAAATCATCGAAAGATTCCGAAGACTGTTGTCTTCAATCGAAAAGTTTTCGAAAAAGCTCGGAGTCCGTTTCTAAACTACGATATTGTGTTTCAATCTGCAGTTGGGTTTGCGTTTATATAAACCCAGAACCAACTTTCTACGGGCTCTGCCACAAAGTGATGAAAGTTCTGTACTATCTCTTCCACACAAACGTTATAACTACACCTCACCCTATTTAGTCTAAAAAGGAAGTCGTCAACCGTCATTCTTTTCCCATCAAATTTCATCCCCCATTTATGGCTATTATGGTATCCGTTTTGTCGTTGGAAGTGCCTGAGCAGGTTGGTACATACTTTCTAAAGGATCACTCAAGGACATGTTGTTAAGCTGTCTCAAAAATTAATGTGCATTTGAATAATGATACTCGCCATGATGATGGGCTGTAGAGTCACACTGTGGACGATCATCTCTCGTTGAACTATGCGGTATGGTTTGGTTGATTGGAGGAGGACCGTCAGTTCATTCTCTTCTCGGTTGGGTACTCCTAGGTACTAAAGATTCTCCCCGATCCGCACTATACTTTCCTGGAGTTACTGCTGACAATGTCCTACGCACGATATTTGCAACCTATTCTTCTAGGTGAACCATATTTCATTGTACCTCCGCCCTAAATAACGCCATATCTTTGGCGCGGTTTATCCCTATTGCCGCCGTTATCACTTGTTCGATAAACCCTCCTATAACCTGATCTTCATCATCCTCATCTTCGTCGTCGTCAGCATTTAATTGTGTGTCTTTATTTTCAAGAGAAACCCCAAGGTTTAAATTTTGAATCCTTCGTTCCGCTTGAGTAAAAAAAGACTCCGCACCTTCTTTGGGTCTACTTGATGTCTACCTGTCGGTTGTTGCACTCCATTCAATGAATCTCTGTCATTTCCTTCCGTTGTGCTGTTTTGTTGATCCGTTACATTTTCTGCTGGATTTCCCGCACCTCTATTCGTATTACTACGCAAAGCATGTAAATTTCTATACTTCCCTAAAGTCAGTTTTCGTTCATATTTACCCATATTTACCTCTATCAATGAACTGTATTCGACAACAAATAAAAAGGATTGAATCTACGATTAAATCTAACTAATCCAACCCTGAATTTTTTCATTCAGACACTCTTTAAATATCCTACGAACTATAAAAAAATAAAGAAAGCAAAAAAAGTTCTTACAAAATTAAACTCACTATTACAACCAAAAAAAACTTCAATTCTGTTTTGTTAATTCAGAGAGAATAATATAATAGATATTCAAAAAAACTATCCAACGTCAAAGAGAAATTCATAAACAAAACTAGTAACAATAAATTTTTTCAAGGATAATTCACTGCCCTAAAGAATTTTGAACTTAACAAATAAAAAGAATAAAAATATTCACCAAAAAAATATAATCAAGTAATATAAAAAATATATAAAATATATATAATATAAACGAAATTGAAATTAAATTTTTGTTGTATCAATCATAATGTGTAAGGGTAAATGTGCCAAATCAAAACCTTTTCATTTATTTATCATAAACTTAGCTTTATCACCACTTTTCTTCTCCAGGATGCTCTCTCTTTACTTCTCTCTCAATCTCATTAATTTGCTAAAATTCAAACAATCACCATTGAAAGAAAAACAAGTCAGATTTTTAATTTTTTTGTTTTTAAATTTTTTGAAAGGTTAAAGGTACTCGGTTATAAAGACTAATTCTGTGACTTTATATTTTCAGGACGAGCACTTCAAATTTCTCTTCAAGTTCCTTTATTCAAATATCAAAATTCAAACATTTTTCAAAAAAAAAAATCAGATCAAAACAATCCAAAATTCGGATTAAATTTAACAAATAAACCAAGAATTGTCTATACTTAACAAATTAACCGCTACAAGTTAATTGAGCGCCACAGCCTGAGCAGCGACACAATCATCCACTCACTAGTCGTCAACTGTTAGCGACAATGGATTTATGAAATGTAGATTAACAAAAACATATCGAAAATCGAAAAATACAAAAAAAAATATATTTTCTCCATAGGCATATCCTTTTCTATAACGACGAATTCTGGCCCCACGTTGGGCGCCACCTGTAATGAATCCTATAGATTTCACCCTTCATCCTTTACGCTCACACTATGAACTATAGCCTACAGCAAGCTATAGTCCAGTCCTGTAAGCAGGAATGAAGGTCTGGATGCTTGCCAAGGTATACCACAACGTGTGTTACGTAAAATAATGCCTAGATGGTTGTAGGTATAAAACACAGATAATACAAAAATTTTAATCTAAAAATATTAGGACCCTAAATTCATCTCTAAGAAAACAAATGAATTACTATTTGATTTTCGACAAATTGAAAGGATTGATCGCGAAAGAAACTTCAAGTAACAACCTTAGAAAAGGATCGACTAGATGTTATGTCCATTAGAGGTATATCCCACCCACGCATCACTAACGTGGTACGACCTTGGCTACTGCTAAATCGATGTCGTTTGCAGTAACCCCCTAACTTCATATGTGTGTGACTTACCGAAGGTTTTCTAAAATGGTCACATAATAATCTTTTAGAAATCCATGAAAATTACTAACTCGTCAAATTCATCTGTTTATCAATTTAATAGTCATAATTCACTAACTTTTTAAAAAGTTATAAATTTTATTTTATTTTACAGATAAGAAAATCTGAAGTAATGTTTTTAAATTTCAAAGGGTTGTAACTTTTACTTCCTTTAAGCCTACTTTTAGACAAGACATTTTTTTTCTTTTTTTTTATTGTCTACTTTCAGACAAACTTTCTAGAAATTTCTGTTTTTCTTTGTTTTCAAACTATGTGTGTAATTGTGGGTATATGTTTTAAGAAATTTCCAACAAATAAATTCACATTTAAATTTAAATAAGTAAAAATCACGTACCGAGCTTTTTCAAATGTATGTAAATATAAAAAATAAAACTTGTTGTTATTCAATGTGGTTTTGTTTTTGTTGTTTCAGTCGTTGAGGTGGTTTTGGTGTTTCAGTCGTTCAGCTTCGAGGATAAGCATACAATCCAAAATATGATCGTTGAACGATAAATGTGTACCTTTTTTCAATACTATTTAAATTTGATTGAATATAATATATTGAAAAATTTCTTT
This sequence comes from Eupeodes corollae, assembly GCF_945859685.1. Classification (NCBI taxonomy): domain Eukaryota; kingdom Metazoa; phylum Arthropoda; class Insecta; order Diptera; family Syrphidae; genus Eupeodes; species Eupeodes corollae. The sequence continues at coordinate 119,460,355 of NC_079147.1, forward strand.
AATTTTCCTTTTTTTTAAACCTAATTACTTTAGTTTTATTGTCTATTTTTTATATTTTTTCTTTTCTTTTTTTTTGATATTTTGTTACTTTTGCTTTAAAATTTTAATTTTGGTTTTTCTTAGTCCTTTATATATATGTAATGAAAAATGATATAAACACAAAAAAAAACACGATAATAAGATAAATGATAGATAAAATAAAATGGATAATCTGGTACTTAGCTTTTGAGAGGTTGAGATTGAATTATGGGCTTTGCTGATAAATGGACTATGGTATAGATGGTCGTATATACATGCTGTTAGATGTTGTGCGTGTGCGAATGGTTGTATATTGCTGCTGTTATGAATGGAGTAAATGTGGATGGTTGTATGATTTTGCTATTTCTGTTGTGCACATGGATAGTTGAGTGGTTGTATGATTTTGGTGATGTGGATGAATGGAATGCGAATTTTGGATGTGGGTGATGGATGTAGTGTTGTATTTGGTGATTCCTGGTTGGATGTTCTTGCTGTTGCGGATGGATGGATGGATAGTTTATTTTGATGACCTCATTTTTGTTGTTGGTGTCGTGTGAGCGTGGATGGTCGAGGTAGTTTCGACGATGATTTTCTTGGCTTGTACGTGTTTTTCTGGGCTTTTGTTTGACCAAATTGTTTGGTTGTGTTTCTTTTGCCCAAAGTTGAAGCTCAAGTAAATCTTGTCCGCTCTTAAAATGGCTGGTTCCTCGTGGCGACTAGACTATAAGTCTTGTTGGATGTCTTTTCTTTTAAAAAAAAATATTACAAACAAATGTTTTTTTTATTATTTCACATTTTTAGGTTTCACTTATGCTTTCACTTTTATGTATATGTACGTTTTTCAAAATTATGTTATTTTGTATTATTAGTTTGCAGTTACAGTTGAAACTTCACTTTGAAACTTTTTAATCCTTTTTACTTCTGTTTTAAGACTTACACTTTGATCTAATCTTTTCACGCACCAGGTACCAAATGAAAGATTTGTCTTGGCTTTTTTTTGGGTTTCTCGGCTTTCCATTGTCGAAATTATCTGACGAAACTATGCATTTAAAGATGGAAGTGGATCCGGTCTTTGTTTTTTTTTGCTTTTTGAATCTGATATTTCATCTATAAAAATTTAATTTCATTTTAAAATTGAATAATAGATTTTTCATTATATAAGTGTGATTTTATATTTTGGTCAAAATTCTTGAAAATTGAGAAAACACGTGAGTCCATACGTTACCAATACTAATGCCTTTCGTGGTATTAGTTAACGATCACGTTTCTTTTTTGCCTTTTTTTTTATTTTTTCTCTTTTTTTTACTTTTTCTTTTTTTTCTTCTTTTTCTTTTATTTCAATCATCCTTTTGGTTGCTCCTACATGTGTTTTGCTTTATAGTTTCATTTTTGATTTTTCTTCGATGTCCTTGACCATGGTCTAGTGGTCTCGACGCTGTCTTACAAAGGCAATTGCGTACGCCGACGATCTAATTGCGTACAGAACGGCCCGAAAATTTTCGGTTATTAGAATTCACTTGCAGCGTGATTTCGACAAGATTCAGCGATATTTCGACAACTGGAAACTGAAAATAAATGTCGAGAAGTCGGAGATAATTCTGTTCCGGACTCCGTTGAGTAGGGCCACAAGGGATACGTGCAGGAATTGGCCCAAGATGGTTTTCGTTGATCTTTACGGGCAGCTATTAGCGCAGAAAAGTGTATTGAAGTACCTAGGTATCTGGTTAGATCAATATTTATATTTCGACAGACATATAAATGCTGCTCTGATCAGGGCCCGAGGAGCCTTCGCACTGACGAAACGGCTGTTTCATACCAGTCAGCTTGACGCCAGAGTGAAGGTAATTTGCTACATGGCCCTCATACGGCCGATGATCGTTGATAAATTTTTGTTATCAATATTTTTGTTCAATAAAAACATTTCTCCTAAAATAACAAATTTATTAATTAAAATAATTCAAAGGTCGTGATTCTTATTCAATTTATAAATTAAAAAGAAAAACAATATAATTACCTTCTGTTTCTGGGCCCGTAAGGGACCATTACGTTAGGCTTATGTTATGGTTATTTAGGCGTGTCTTATGAATTTTTGTCTAGCTTTAAGATATGTTTAAGAATGAATTAAAAAAAATCAAGGCTGGATCCCATCATCACTATCAGACTACTCGGGGTCGAATCCCACCTCTTCCATTTTTACATTTTTTTTTATTGGATTTTTATTATAAGATTTTTTTTTTATCTATCGAAAATGTTTAAAAATGCAAACCTTGGAATTTATTTGGTCGTGTCCTTGGAACAATAGTGTACCTACAGGAATGGTTTATACCTTCCTGGAATCTTTGAAGCGTGCGTAAGAACTTTGCATTCACTTTTTTTTAGTAAAAATGAAAACAACTTAAAAGAACAGATCCAAGTGAGTTCCAATGTTTTTTTTCCTATTAAAAATGTTAAAGCATTTTTTTATTAATTTTTTTTCGGCTGACTCGGAGTTAATAAAACACTATTAAAATTTGAATTTGGCTTTTAATTGTTCGTGGAACCTATGGTTCCATTTTCTTTTTTTATTATTATTTGAATAAATAAAAATCCTTTCGAACACAAAAATAAATATTAAAAATCTAACAATATTCCCTCCTAATTGCGAAATCAATAGAAATCAACGGATTTCAGGTCGCTGAGCATTTTGTCACTAGTTTGTTGCTTGGAATCTTCCTTGATTTCCGTTGTAATTGAACCACACTGACCGAACATGAATTCCAATTCATCGGTGGTCAATTTTTAACCACGAAGCTCCAAGGCACCAATGAATTGCTTACTCATTTGGCGTTCAAAATAGATAAACACTGTTGCCAGATGCTTCTCTGTTAAATTCTGGATGCAGGTAGTGGCTATCGACAGCAGGAACTTAATTTGTGGGACTTTTTTGGCCAACTATTGAATATATGGTGGTGTATGAGCGAACAGAGTGGCACACCATTTGTGTACAAATGCAACACAACCCAAATACCTTCTCCAGCTTTGGTCCCTTCGTTAAAGTAATCTTGTCCGAAAATTTCCCACACTGAACCGAAAAGAGCCTTGTCTGCGAATGCTCGCATCTATGCCATTCGTTTGTGCCGATATTCCTCGCGAACACTTTCGTCTTGGGAGTCTTCAGATTCGTCCATGTTCATGTCCTCGATATTTTTCTGCTTCTCACCACCAGTTCATCATTCCATTCAAAATCTTCATTTGGATAATGCATTTTTAAAAAAATTAACAAAACAGCAAATGCGTCATTTGACAGCTAAAATCAAATCTAAAATTCTCACCACAGCAATTTAATAAAAAAAAACTGTCAATACAATTTAATTCACCGCATCGAATTGTTGTCGGATTTCACATTTCAAAATGGACGTTTTGTCAAAATTACAGATACAACAATGTAAATGAATGGGTGTTGGAGGATAAAACGTACGAAAGATTCCGGTCCTTTTATAGTGTGTCTATGCATTTGATATTTCTTTCTCTCTTTGGTTTTCACGAATTAATTCTAGCAAAAAAATTTCGTTTGTCAATAACTTTCGGTAAACGTTATAACGGTAGATCGTGGTAAATTTGTTTTCCTTTTCTCTTTCTTTGAGTTACAGATAGACGGCATTAACAACCAAAACCAGAAAGGATGTGTTCAGAAAGAGTGTATCAAGGTTAAGGTTTATTAGACTAGACTTTATTTGTTATGAACAAGCACATCTTTTTTATAAATGTATGATACGTTTATTTCAGTAGTAATACCTTAACTAATAACTTAACTGCTGTTTTATCTAAAATATAATGCGTTGAATTATTTTACATCCAATTAATTATAATAGGCGGAAATAATAAAGGTCTACAGTTTAGCGGGAATATTTATATAAAATAACCATATCTTCTGCAATTGCGGTATAATTCGATATTTTCTGGAACTTAGTGTTAACGTAACATGTCTTTGTCATGAATTAGTTTTTCAGCATTTTATACACCAAAAAAAATTAATTATGAAATTTGAGTGCGATAATAATTACTTGAACACAGCATTTTCTATGTTTATAGTTATTAAGGTTTATCTCTTAACTTAGATTTGCATTTATTTATGAATAGCCTAAAAAGTTTAGCAAACATCTTTGAATAAGCCACAATGCACATACAGAAAAACTGTAGTTAGAACTTTCCCTAACAGATTTTTTCTTGTCGCTATATAACTGAAAGATAAGATATAAATAAATAATAGAAGTGGAAAATTTATAAAAATTATGCATAAGACTTAAATTTTGGTTGAAGAACAAATTTGTATATTCTTTTCAGAAAACCACTGACCTAGCGAGAATACAAATATTTTTACTTCTGTACAAAAGTACTTTTCGGCTTATGTAGTTAAGTCTTTAAAAGCAACACACTAGCTTAGTGGAAAGCAGTAAGAATAGCTTATCACCAATTCACAAATCTTATGCAATGAAAATTGGCAGCAGAAGTAACATGTTGACGGTCTCTTGTTGTCTCTTCTTTAATCACTTATTTTGAGCGATTTGGTAATGTCGTGAGTACTGAAAATAAAATAAACAACGAGTATAAAATAGGAATGTAAAAAAGAGATGAGTATATAAAAATGTTTACAATGTTCCTGCGTTGTTTTATTTTCATGATCCATGTTTACATGGGATCCGTACGATTGATCGTAAACTAAAATCTCTTACAATGAAATCTAGCATTTTTAAAAATTGCACGCAAAACAATATCTCGCATTTTTAAAATCCCGAAAACCAAAATTTTTCAGTTTTAAAAAAAAATCTCGCTTCTGCATAAAATTCTCGCTATAACAAAATCTCGCACCACAAAAATCTCGCATTGTAAAAGTCAATTCGATTGAATTAAATCCTTTTAATCCTTAATCCAGTTGCGAATAACGGTTTTAGTCCTTCGTTATGCATTCCTATTGGATCTCGATTGCTGCAGCTTAAATTTTCCCATAACAATTTCCCTAGAAAGATGGTCGACCAAATTGCACACACCAACATGCCTTTTATGTACGATGGCATTTAAGCCTATGCCAGGCTTCGCTCTTAGAACAGTTATGTTTTTTGCTGATAGATATAATACAATGATTACAATTTAATAAATAATAGTTGTAGTGCTTTCAGAGTTTTATGTTTCTAGGTTCTAATTCTCATTGGACTGTTGCACCACCTAATTTATTTTACTTACTTAATGAATAATGGCTTTAAATAACTAACTAATATTTGTCTAAATACGTAATTTAGAATTGTTTCTAAATCTTCATTGTTCTGGCACCTAACAAGAGTAATTAATTTCACTTCATATTAGAATGATATTACTCCCAAACTAACACAATGAGAGTACCAACAAATTGTTAATCCACAATTTTGAATTTTCTTCTTCACCTCTGAACAGCTGACTGCATCCGCCATTTTTCCAAAGATGAACGCCATTTTTTAAATGTGGGGAGTATGCACATCTTCTTGCATAAATATTCGTTCCCCACATTTTTGGTATATGGAGTTAATAAATATACAAGTTGGTGTGTAAATCGCAGCTTGTTGGCAAAAAGAGAGCAACCGTCGAAGTTGGTACTCTCGTTTTGTTTTTTTTCTCTCTGGTAGTGAGGGTCAACTTTCCTGGTCTCAGTCCCCTCAAAACCATTTGTTTACATTTTTAATAAGGTTTTGAATTCCTATCGGAGTATCCGCGTATGCACAGACATTGTGTATTGGAATTGTCCCAATATTTTATATTCTTTATATGAAATTTAAACACACATGCAAGTAGATGCGAAATATCACAACTTGTTGGCTGAAAGAGAACTAACCCCGAATTTGACTCTCTATTAGTTCTTTCTCTCTGGTCTAAATATTTATTTTTATCCTGATATCTCAATGAATAACAACAGTTTTGTGAAAAAAAGAAGAAAATCACTTGTTCATAATTAAAAAGGTTTACTGGCTTAGTATACAATGTGTTGCAAAAAATACCTTCAAATATTAGAAAAGTGGCCTCTAGATAAGAATAAACAAGGAAGGTAAGGTATAAAAACGCATAAATGAATGCGAATGAAAAAAAAAAACAGTTTATTTAAGAGAATTATTATTGAACTTAGTGAAATTCATGTATCGATTTGATTAACATAATAAGATAAAATAAGAGGTCAACTTTGTTAAAGTAGAGAAAAAATGAAAATCTCGTATAGTGTCGCGTAATTCGGATTTTATTAAGTATGCCGTTTGCTTAGATGAAAATGATGATAACATTATCACCATAGCCAAGCATACGGCTTCTTTAATTCTTCATACGTTTAAATGTTTCAGAGATAAAGGGCTTAAAGTATGCAGTACTGAATTTTTGCAAACCAATTACGCTGTTGTAATAGTAAAAGTTAGATTTGACAGATTAAAAAATTAAAAACCATACATACCAAATTCACAATACATACCATTGGCTTTTACCTTCAGCCATTTGTCTATCCTGTATTGAAAATAAGCGTTTGAAGTAACCTAGCGTGTAGATGCGACTGTAATTATTTTTTGCTATTTGAGAATTTTGAAACTTTCAAGTTCTCCTTAAAAATAAATTTTGTAGGGTTTTTATCTTCTGATTAAAAGACCATGGGAGCATGAGAGTACAACATAAAAGCAACAGAATTGACGTAGGCACAAAATGATTTATTATTATTATTATTTGTTAACATAAGACAACAAATAAAAGTAAAAAGCACTAGATGTAGAAGCTTTCCACTCAAAACAGAATTAAATTTATTTACTTAAATAACTCATTTGTCAGTTATGTCAGTTATTTTTCCATCTTTAAAATATTTTGATATTAATTGTATTTTAAAATGAAGAAATTTCCTTGGTGTAATTCAAAATGGTATTGATTTTTGAGGACAAGTTGGTGGATTTTCTTTCCTTAAAATGTGCTGGTGGCTTATAGTAGTGTGACCTAACTGAAGAAGTTTAATAAAATTTGTTACTGTTGCTCTTCATATTGATCGTAGAAAGATTGGACTGAGCAGTGAATGGAAACATAATTGTATTCTAATGCGAAATGTCCTGATCAAGGATATGGCCTATAAATGTGAATTTCAATAACTTATTGACACATGGGGTCACGGCACCTGGCACCTGGCTGTCAGTGCAAATTACAAATGTTCGAAGAATTACTATAGACTTTTTAAATTAACTTTAAATAACTAATTTAACTAACACTGAGAATAATAAAAATTACGACGGTATTCTCTTCACACCCATCAATAACTCACTTTTTGTTACATATTTTTTTTAATCTGTTTAATAATGGCGTCATCGTTAAACCATTGTATATATGTATATTTATTATAGTACTCTCATGAACAGGAACTATTGAAGCAACATCTGGGAGGCGTGGAGATGATTGAATTTGGTCCCTTTTTTTATATCCCTCAATAGTTGGGAAGAGTTGGGAATTAGGGAAAATTCAACAATAATTAAAGAATAGAAAATAGAGAAGAACATATGCAAATGTAGTAGGAGATCGAGGGAGACAATAGCATCAACAAGGTTTTGACATTATATGTGTGTATGCATATTATACTTGAGGAGAATTTTACGGTTATGCTTTAGCAACAAATAGAAAAAGTAGAAAAGAAACAATAACAAAAAAAAATACAGCAAGAGTATTTTTTGCGGTAGGTTGTTAATATAATATATTTTTTAATATATTTGTTTTTCAATTCAATAGGGTGTTCCTGATAATTGTCTTTATTTTTGATAATATGACTCTTAAATTTAAAAAAAAACTATATTTTATCTTTTTTATACCAAAAATTTAGTTTGATATAATTCCGATTTTTTTCTTGATAAGCTATTCGTTAATAATTTTGATTGCGTCAATACTTGCAACTATCTACCAAATTCCTTGGTATGTTCTCATATTGTACTAGGTTCTAATGGGCTATATGTTCTAATAAGTTATCAATTTTGAGATTTTTTTGTTGCTAAATTTCGAGACATGCTAATTTAAATTTCCGCCGATATCAAACTAATGTATAAGCATGGTCATGTTAATGTTGTAAGTAAGAAACTCTTGAAACAAGGTGCAAACTCGGCATATAATGCACTAATAATTATGTTTGAATCTTTTACAAGAAAATACCAGAAATGATTAAAACCGAAAAAAGTAAAATGTTCTGGACTATATGAATCGAAGAGTTCCATAGAAGCAATTAATGTTATCATAATGATATCTCCACACAAGAAACACTTCCATTCTGTCCAAATTCATCATGATACCTGATATATTAGGCTTATACCTTTCTAATTTAGGTATTGACACTTGTAAGGTTAATTTTTCAAATAATGCGCTAACAAATATAGATGTAAATAGTGTAAATGAATCATTAAAGGCATATGCAACCCCCCTGCTTGGGGTAACTATAGGCTTTGGGGTGGGTGCGAGTTTGGGTATATGCAAAGTACTTTTTCATTTGAGCACTAAAATAAAAGAAATTACCAAGAAAAAAACAAGTATGGCAACACTGAACAAAAAACAGGGAAGAAATGTCAAAATCAACCATTTTTTAGTGTTTTGTAGTAAAAAAGTGAACTTTAAAAATTAATTAAAAATAGAAATAAATGTTTTCTCGATCTAAAATTGCTATGGTTATTATTTATTTGCACATATCTATCGGATAAAAAAAACCGTGAGTCGAAATTCTTGCTGCGGTAATGAAAAGTTGAGTCCTGTTTTTAAGAACCTCTTTTTCTTGGATGAATTTTGAGATGATAGGTAAATTTTATTGAAGGGATTGAATGTAAATAAAACTCGGCCAGTGGGAAATTTTACATCATCCACTGTTCTGGTAAATTTATATACTGCTATACCGCATTGTGAACTCAGTTCTTCGACGATTTCTTTTTATAGGACGTTGTTTAGACACGGTACAAAGGCAGTACCCTTGCACGTATTGAGCTGTTCGTGTAATTTCACGGAAATGTCCCAAAGGTTTGCAAATTTATCAGATTTAACAAGGAAGAAGATAACTATCTCGTAATTGGTTAAAACTTTCATGTTAACTACTTACTGTCGATTGTTTTTTTGAGGAGGAAGACACTAAAGTTTTAAAGGGTTTATTCGGGTCCGATAGTGATATAACAATGAATTTAGAGTGGTTATTTAAACTATTTATATTATTTATTGGATTGGGTCGTTTCGTCTTTTGTTTCTGGGCTCAAACAGCATCTCATCAGAGAGAATGCTGAATTAATTACCCACTAATGCACCACGTGGGGCTTGGGTCATTCTTCTTTTATTTTATTATATTGTTTTGCACAATTCACAAAAAAAAACGTTGGAGTTAGAGAAAGCTATAGAAATAGCGGGAGTGCATCAACGAAATTAAAACGATAACTTAGCAAGAAAAACTGTTACCGGCTCGAGTGATAGTCGGTGACTGAAAGTTATATTTGTTGCCTGGAATTTTAATGCTTAGCAGGTTTCAACATTTTATTGTAAATACTAGTAAATAATTGATATTTGTATGTTTTTACACAATAAAAAAAGTTTCTAACAAGTATTGTACCGATTTTTGTTTCCAATACAACTAACATTTTTTAATTATTTTCAGGGATATTGCGCAGCACTTGCGAAATATGCTTCCCATCATTCAACAATCCTTTAGAACTACAAAAGATGAAAACAACGAAGGCTTTAGCAAGCAAATTGATGCCGTAAATGGAATTGTGAAAAATATCCATCACTCTGAGTATAAGCGCATACACTTTTCAACAGCAACTGGTTTATCATCTCAGCAATGTAGTCAAGTGCTTTCGTCAGAGTTTCTTCAATATTTAAAAGAACAAAAACATTAAAACAAATTATTTTAAAACTTGAGGTTTTGAACACTCGTTGTTTACACAACCCCGGCATTTTGTTGTCGAGAGCAATAGTAATTTGGATACTTCGTTTAATAGTGTGTTAAATATGAGTGAAAAACACAGCCTTTTATTATGGAAGAAAAGGCTTTAATTAGTTTAAGGCTCGATGACAGCAAAGCTCACATTGTACCTCAAATATAATAAATACAAATTTGGTAAAATGAAAATGTTTGGCTTTATTCAATAAAGAACAAACAATTGATAATCTTTTCCATAATTTAATTAGTATAATGTGCACCAAAAGAATAGGGAATGATCTTGTCCCCCATCAAGAAGGGAGAAGTAATTTTAAAAAAGAGGAATTAAGCCAGACAAACAAATATTAAAATATATCGGTAACGTATAATACATACATACATATGTATGTGCATATATAGTCATAATATAGTTTTTGAAAAATAGATGTTTAAACTTTAAATATCCCAAAAACAAATTAATAAGCTAGTTCCAAACTATTTTTTTCCAAAATTGTATGTTATTTAGTAAAGTTTTCATTTTCAAAATTCAATGCTGTTAGTATATTTTATTTACATTTTTAATTTTTTTTTGTTTGCCTTAGTTTATAACTTATTGTTTTTTAATGCTAAGTAGGCAGCGCTTGCTAAGTATGCTTCCCATTATCCAACCATCATGTAAGACCACTGCAGATGAAAATGTTTAAAATGTTTAATATTAAAATACTTACTAGAGTGTTTTTGAGTAAAGATATAAATCCTCCAAAACCCATTTGTTTACATTGTTGTATTTGTAATGGGGACGAATTCAACGAGAAAAATTGACGTGTTTTCACGCATACATAGACACACTTACTGAGTTTTTTGGGGAAATTTAATAAATTAGAGGAGAAATTACACGCACCCTATGCAAAAGTTTATCAGGCTGATTTCCGGTTTAGCTTGCAATACAACCAAGATGTCTACACATACACCAGCCTAACCCAAGCAGCAGTGCACATATGCTTCAAACTACGCCGCGAAGAATGGAGGCAGCAGAAAATCTAATGGAGCTAGGATGTATGCCCAACTCTGTCGTTGATGTTGAAATGGAAGGATGGAAAAAGGTCCCCGCAAAAGAACATCCAGACAAGACGATCTAGTATGGAATCTATCAGAACCTGCCAGCAGATACTCTTCAAACCAGACGTACGGTGAAAACAGATTTGAAATTCTTGATAAGTTAACTATTTTAAGTAATGTTAGTAAGTGAAATAGCAGTCAAAGTTTAAAAACAAAAAATGTAAATGAAAACAGTGTAAAATCAGTCAATGTTCCTAAGAACATAAATAAGTTTTGCCCTCCTGTAATTTTGTAAAAAAGTAGTTAATATTAATCGTTCTAAGAGTAAACTTTTTGTGAGTGATGTTGGAGCGTACTCCAAACTAATGGACATTCTAAGAGATTCTAAAGAGGTTGAAGCCCACTCATTTACTCCTAAAGAACTTAAAAGAGTTAATCTGACCCTTTTAAATCCAACCCCCCGGTTGCTCATTCCCAAACATCAAATCGTCCAATCGTGGGTGGTCAAAATGTAATCAATGAGTTTTTCGAACTCTTAAAAGAGTTATTTGGAACAAATGTTTCAGTTCTTATAATGAAAATTAAAAACTTTATGGAAAATATAAAAAACGTTGGCTCAATCGAAGAAAAAAGATAAGCCTACCTAGGACTTCTAAATGAAGTTCTAATCTCAAGCTTTAAATAATGGCCATGCAAATTCTTAGTCATAACGTTGAGTCCTTAATTGAACGCAGTAGAAGAATTGAGTGTCTTTCAATTCTTTTGAATAACAATGTAGCAGTAGCTTTCTTACAGGAAACCCATCTAAATAATAGACATAAACTCCACAATGACTCTTATACTTTGATTAGAAATGACAATGAACAAGGAGTAGCAATAGCTATCAAAAACAATATCCTTTATAAGAGAGTAGAAAATAAAGACATAAATATCTTATGTAAACTGATATCGATGGAATACATATGCAACGGTACACGAAAGAGCATTTTATTAGGATCGGTTTATATTCCTTCTGGTATGTCATCTTCGTTTTTGACATGTGAACTGAATACAATAAATTATTTAGCTGAAGCTTATGACGGCTGCGTTTTGGGATAGGATCTTAATGGAAGAAATCCTCTATGGGGAGATAGTGTCACAAACGTAAATGGTATTGGTTTAGAGAAATGGCTTACTGCTCCTGGTTGCAGTCTTGTAAATGTGGTATCTAGCTGTCCCACTTACCCAAGAACATCTTCATATCTGGATCAGTTTTTAATTACAAAGAGCCTAATTGATGAGATAAACCCTAATTGTAGCATCAAAGCTTTACCTTCGTTTTCTGACCACTTACCTTTACTGTTCAACATCAAACTAGCTGACGCGGAAATTCCATTAAGTCAACCTCCCTTAACCAGATATTTTGTTAAAACGGACTGGAATCAATTTAGGAACTCACTAGACAAGGAATTAAATAGGATTCAAATAACGCACACATTCAACATGTTAAATTCGGAAATCGACACAAGTATTAGGTACTTGAACCTTTCTCTTCTATCGGCGGTAGAATCCAATTAAAACAAAGTAACACCATCTTTTAAAAAAGTATGCTGCATTACCTGAAAACATTCAAATTCTCTTTTCACATAAACACAAATGGCAAAAAAAGTTAAACTAAATTTACCATAACAATTACAATAGAACCAATGATGAATATAGAGAATTGTCAAACAGAATATCACTTCTTAGACAAATTATTAAGGAAAAAGTGGCCATTTGGATTAATGATCAATTAAATAAAAGGCTTTCTAATATTAAACCCGGTCCACAGGATATAAATAGACTTATCGGCAAAACTCGGAAATTCAATTGTCCAAAAATAGTTGTGGATGGCATTTCTTTAGTCGAGGAGGAGGAAAAGATTGAAGTATTTAGGGATCATTATAAAGAAATCTATAATTCTAATTCGAATATAAACGAGGAACTCATTAAAACAGTTAAAAATAAAATAAAAGATGCTAAAAATGCCTTGCCAGACAAAATATTTTTATTCGATCGAAATAATTCTGCTCTCAATCCAATAGCTCCGCTAATGTTTTCATCTGTTGACGAGGTTGCTTTAATTATTAAAAACTTGAACTCCAAAAAATCGGCTGGTCCAGACGATGTTTCAAACTTTTTACTGAAAAAAATTTCGAAACTGGCTATTGAATTCTTAACTATTATTTTTAATAATTGTCTCAATAATGGGTATTTTCCATTAGATGGGAAAATAAAATAGATAATCATATAGATGACACTATTGAATTCATATCGGAATACCAGTTCGGTTTTAAAAAACAGCATTCTACAGCCCATGCATTGATAAAAGTTCATAATGATATCGCTAACAATTTAAGAAAGAAAAAGAGTACAATAGCATGCTGCCTTGATGTTGAAAAGGCTTTCGACAGCGTCTGGCTGGAAGGCCTGTTCTTTAAGTTGCTAGAATTAGATTTCCCGGTTGAAATATACAAAATTTTACTAAGCTTCCTTTCGAATAGATTCTTCTATATCATGATTCAAAACATAAAATCGGAATTGGTCAACAAGGCTCTATAATATTCTTATGTATTACTTCCCACACATAAATACTTACCCTAATTCATCACCCACTAAAGGTTTCCTTTTTGCAGACGATACTATAATCTTGGCTCATGCGAACTATCCACATGACGCTGTTCGTAAAATATCAAAACATACTGAACTAATTGTAAAATATTATAGTAAATTGAGGATCAGGATAAACATTTCAAAATCAGAAGCAATATGCAGAGAGCAAATATCTACGCCCTTCAGTTGATAATGTAGAAGTCCCATTTAAAAACAAAATAAACTATTTGGGTGTTCAGTTTTCGAATTTGCTTAAATTTAATTCTCACGCAAGGAAAATGAAAGAAAAAGCAATTAAGGTTTCTAACATGTTAAAACCATATTTAAGACATCAAAGTCTAAAAAGAAACACAAAGTTACTGTTTTATAAGAAGCTTATAAGACCCACCATGATTTACGCATTCCCCTGCTGGTTTTCAATTTCACCAACCGTAGCAAAAGAGCTAGAAATGCTAGAAAGAAAAATACTAAGATACTGTATAAATAAAAATAACAAAACAAGAACTAGAAAATGTTCAAATTAATATGTTTATAATGAATCTAAAGTAACCCCTCTGATGTCCTATGCATTTACGCTCATGAAAAAATTCATAAAAAGAATGAGCTGGTCCGAAAAAAATTTAATAAAAGAAAACAACAAAAAGATATTTCTTGGGACATATCGGAGTACCTGTCCCCAATAAGAATCATTTTTCAAAACAATGCTAATGGTTTGGAATGCGCTCTACCATCAATCTACAGAAGAACTGTCCAAGGGCAGAACCGTGGGTAACTAGAGTCAATATTGTTATATATTGATCGCGCCGCATCCTTACTAGCCAGTTACTGGAGGGACATCTTCACATCTTACACTTTAAAGTGAATGATAAGGTTGGTGCTAGTCCGGGTGGTTATCAGGATGTGGCGCGGTAAATAAAAGATCTATTCTGAAAATATTAAGAAAATAAACTGTCAAAATCAAAATAAACAAATAACAAAAAGAAATAGAAAAACAAACAGCAAAATCAAAAACATGAAATTAGAAATAGTTGTTATTATGAAAACAATAAAAATAATGTACATAATAATGTAAATATTAGTGCAAACAAAATTTATGAAATAATTTTAATTTAGACACAAAACAGCTTGATTAACTTCAGCTTGTTATTCCTACTTATAAGTATATTAAAGTAAAACAAAACAACAATGAAGTACAAAACAAACTATCACTCATAAATGTTAAACAAATAATATAAGAAGGTAAAGAAATTCATTTCTATGCAAAAGCATTATTTGTGAAACAAATCTTTGAATAAGCTGACAAGGATTTATAAAAGTCATTATTTTTAAATAAAATTCAAAACATGTAAATACAAAATGTAAGAATGAACTTTCAATTTTGACACTAAACATTTCGATTAATTTCAGCTTGATGTTCCTAGAGATACATGTATTGTATAGTGTATCTCCTTAGAATAAGGTATTTTTAAGATTAGGTTAAGTTTATATGACAAATACGTCAAAAATAAAATGTGAAATAGCTCCATGAGCAAGAGCTGAATATATACAACATGAAAGGGACAATAAATGTAAGATAAAAGAAAGTATTAAACATTGTGATTGAAAAGAAAGACTCAATAAAATGAAATGAAGGGGACATTTAGTAAAATTTCATCAATTCGAAAATAAGATTAATGGAGGCTTGACAAATCCAACAAGAGAATTCGTAAATTATGTAAAAACTACTGTGCAATGTTTTGTAGAAGAAAGCTTCAAAAGTACCCTTTTTCAGAATTCAAGCACAACAGCATTTAATTTGAAACTTATGTTAAAACTAAATGGTGAACAAAAAAATTTAAAACAAGCAACATTTTTCGTAAGCAGCAGTTTTTCATAACGAAGCTTGGTCTTGATCATTTAGTTTCATATAAAATTTAACCCGATCGAGGTTAAATTTTAAAGGAATTGTTTTTTTTTTTCATTGTAATGTACTCAAGAAAAAACTCAAAACTGTATGTATATATCTGCCTAATTTAATTTTTCTGAATATAATATTATGTACCTAAATAAATACTATTTTTGTTTTTCAAAGACCAAACCAAATTTCACAATTGTCCAATTGAAATCTAATGAACCTACTTACCTTACCTACTGCTAACCTTCATCTATTAAACTGGTTTTTAAAGTAGAAATATTGTGACATGAATCAACAAAGAAGTTATACCTTTCACAATATTTGTGTTCAAACATTTTTCATAGGGAGATGTAGGGTACTGCCTTGAAATATAGGAAGGTAAATATTTTTCCGCAGGAAGGTTAACTTTCATAGATACATTTGTCAATTTCAATTAAATAAAACAAATAAATATAATTATGTCTTGTTCAAGGTTGGCGCAACACATTATTATAAAATAATAGGCTGAGATGCGATCCACACTGATAACTTTCCATCCCGTCTGCCGATTTGTCTTGCTAAAAATGTTTGTAGGTTTTCGTGTTTTGGCAAAAAAGCTGACAGTTGAATTATTTATATTATTAATATAATCGAAGTCAATTTTTCCGAACTTTTAAACATTTTTTTTAGGTTTTTATTTTCTATAAAAAAAACAGTAGATTTTTTTAGTTTTACCAGATGTCAAAAAAATAAAATAAAATTATTTTATAGATAAAATCAAAAAAAAATAGACAAATATTTTTTTTCAGTTTTTTTGATTTATAAAAATACCTTTAACTGGATTTTTTTTCCAAAAATATACTTGTTTGGCATCAGGTTACAATTTAAAATTCAATTAAACTATGTAGCGTTATTGGTTGGTGACATATTTTGGGTAAACCAAAATGTTCATCTTTTTTTTTAAATAAAAATAAATTATATGGCGCAACACATGAAGACTTACATGAATATTTAAAACATGTTCTATTGAGACCCCTACCTAACTGTAAAAAAATTCAGAAGGAAATTCAAGCTGTGCTAATGGAAATTCGCTCCGAACCCGGGCCTAGTGACTTACAACTCATAACAATTTCTGTGTGCGAGTAATATTGTCAGAGATGGAAGGGACCTTCAGTTTATATGCCGAATCCGAGCGGTCAATTTGAAAAAGCACTTTTTCATGACAAGAATTACTCCTGGATAATTTGTCAATTCCTCGCAAGAGGCAGTACCAGTGAGAAAAGTTAGGTGGCACAGGCAGGGATTGAACCAAAGACCCTTTGCATGACAGTCCAACGCACTTTTTTTTAAATTCATTTTTATTAGTTCATTATTAAATCTATCTTAAAGCTAGATAAAAATTCATAAAACAAGCATGATTATCCATAACTTACAACTAACTTAATGGTCCCATACGTACACTCTAAGTTAAACTATAACACTAACTACTAATGCCTTTCGGCCCTAAGATCTATTTTAACTTCAATTCAAATTAATTTAATTTTGCATTAATTTATTATTTACTTAAAAACTATTTAAACTAAGGTCCCTAATATAAAACTTAAAACTAGCTTAAACTACTATAAACTACATTAAACTAGAACAACCACAGCAGCAAATCTATCGCTTTTTGTTTTTATATTTTATTGTTTTTTATATTAAATGTTTTTTTGTTTCACCATTTTTTAATTTTATTTGGTTTTTTATTTTTTTGTGCCACCATGCCTATTCTACCTAAAACTAAACCTTAAAACTATAAAACAAGTATGTAAGCCGGGAAAGGCTTAAAACCCCATCCCGACTACCCAATATCAAGTGCCGATTGACTGAACTGAAGGAGCTCTCCCCGGCCTTGTGTCATGACGTCCCGATTGTACAGGAGTCGCCTGTCCACGGTTCTTCGTCTGACGTGGTAGATTAACGGAACTGCCAATCTATCCTGTATCAGACCGCATTTGTCTAAAAAGAGGAATGCTTCTGGTGGAATGAAGCCGCTCAAGCGTGCACTTTCAAAATACTCGTCGTTCAGATAGAACGCCCCGAAAATTAAATTGTTGGTCGAAGACATAGCTCTTGCAATGTGACCTCGAACGAGTCTTATCACGAAATTGTCAATTCTGTTGATTCGAGCCCCGTTGTAACTTTTACAGGACCTCGTTGGAATAGTAATGCTCAACTACACAGCGTCTTAAACACTGTTAAACTTTTCCAGCTGGGAAGACGCTGAACCACACAGGACAACCATAAACGATCATTTGCCGTATGAGGGCCATGTAGCAAATTACCTTCACTCTGGGGTCAAGCCGACTGCTAAAAAACAGTTCTGTACGCAATTAGATCGTCGGCGTACGCAATTGCTTTTGTAAGACTACATATCAGATCGCTGGTGTAAATGCTGAAGAGAATCCGCGAATTCAATGCTCCCTTTTGAAGACCATTTTTAATTGAGAATGTTGTGGTTGAAGTTACATTGCCACTTTTGACAACAAACTTTCTACCGTTAAGCATATCATAAAGTATATACAACAATGGCTTGCTTATGCCAAGCCTGCTCAGTTTTAAGTAAAGACCCTATAACTATACGGTTGAGCTGAAGCTCAACCTTCGTCACTAACAAGGGACTTTGTCCCGTTTGCTTGGCGATTATGGCATTTGCCAAGGAGTCGTCTTTGAAACGCATGAAACCGCGGTTCTCAGATCGCCATTGTGTCATATCATTTCGAAGGTAAAAGTGATTAAGTAGGGCTCTGTTTTCTAGGTCGTGGTTGGGCGAATGCTGACATTCACCTTATACACTTGCTGGAAAGCAGCTCCCACCGCCTCCACTTTTTCCTTCGGATCTTTAATTATGTAAAAGTCATCGTCAAAGATGGCTTCCTCTGGATCTATTTGCGCTGTCATGCGTATGTCTCTGTTCTCTTCAATTCTTTGGAGTTTAAGACACGGAACGCATTAACGTATTAACGCAGATAATAATAAAAAAAAATTGTAGTTCTTTTAGAGTTTTATGTTTTTAGGTCCTAATTCTCATTGAACTGTTGCACCACCTAATTTATTTTACTTATACTTAATGATTAAAACTGGCTTCAAATAACTAACTAATATATCTCTTAATGCGTCCTTTAGACTTGTTTCTAAATCTTCATTCTTCTGGCACCTAACAAGAGTAATTAACTTCATTTCATATTCGAATGATATTACTCCCAAACGAACACAATGAGAGTACCAAAAAATTGTTCATCCACAATTTTGAATTTTCTTTGAACACCTCTTGTTTTCTCTACTTAAATCACTTATTTTGAGCGATTTAAAAATGTCGTGAGTACTGAAAAGAAAATAAGCAACGAGTATAAAATAGGAATGTTAAAAAGAGATGAGTATATAAAAATGTTTACAATGTTCCTGCGTTGTTTTATTTTCATGATCCATGTTTACATGGGAGCGGTACGATTGATCGTAAACTAAAATCTCTTACAACGAAATCTCGCATTTTTAAAAACTTCACGCAAAACAATATCTTGCATTTTTAAAATCCCGAAAACCAAAATTTTTCAGTTTAAAAAAAAATCTCGCTTCGGCATAAAATTCTCGCTATAACAAAATCTCGCACCACAAAAATCTCGCATTGTAAAAGTCAATTCGATCGAATTAAATCCTTTTAATCCTTAATCCAGTTGCGAATAACGGTTTTAGTCCTTCGTTAAGCATTCCCATTGGATCTCGATTGCTGCAGCTTAAATTTTCCCATAACAATTTCCCTAGAAAGATGGCCGACCAAATTGTAGACACCAACATGCCTTTTATGTACGATGGCATTTAAGCCTATGCCAGGCTTCGCTCTTAGAACAGTTATGTTTTTTGCTGATAGATATAATACAATGATTACAATTTAATAAATAATAGTTGTAGTGCTTTCAGAGTTTTATGTTTCTAGGTTCTAATTCTCATTGGACTGTTGCACCACCTAATTTATTTTACTTACTTAATGAATAATGGCTTTAAATAACTAACTAATATTTGTCTAAATACGTAATTTAGAATTGTTTCTAAATCTTCATAGTTCTGGCACCTAACAAAAGTAATTAATTTCACTTCATATTCGAATGATATTACTCCGAAACGAACACTATGAAGACCAAAATATCGTTTATCCACAATTTCTAATTTTTTTTGAACACCTATAAACCATTTTCCATGTGTGGGGAGTATGCGCATCTTCTTGCATAAGTGTTTGTTCCCCACATTTTTATATGGCGTTAGTACATATGCAAGTTGGTGTGCAAATCGAAGCTTGTAGGAATTTAAAAAACGCACTACTCTGAGTATAAACGCACATCTGTTGCAGTTTTTTCCAATTTGACAGTCTATCTTGATGTCGATCAAATCTGGTTTTAAAATGGCAGTAATAAGGAGCAGAGAGAAAAAACTAAATGAGAGAGCCAAATTTCCTCGTCTCCGTCCCTTTGGAACCTCTTACTCACATTTTTTATAGTGTGTTGAATTCGTATCGGTGTATACATGTTTTCACCTCGAAGAGCAGAGAGAATCGTGATATTTGATATTTCTTTCTCTCTCTGGTTTTCACAAATTAATTCTAGCAAACAATTTTCGTTTGTCAATGAATTACGGTAAACGTTAAAACGGAAGATTGTGGTGAATTTGTTTTTCTTTTCTCTTTCTTTGAGTTACAGATAGATGGCATTAACAACCAAAACAAGAAAAGATATGTTCAGAAAGAGTGTATAACAAGGTTAAGGTTTTTTAGACTAGACTTTATTTGTTATGCACAAGTACATGTTTATTATAAATGAATGTTATGTTTATTTCAATAGTAATACCTTAACTAATAACTTAACTGCTGTTTTATCTACAATATACTGCATTGAATTATTTAACATCGAAAAAAATTAAGTCGATGAACTCTGAAAATTGAACTAAATCTGAGTTTTTTTTGCATTTTTCAACGGTCTGAGCGAAAATTAAACGCATAAACGCAGCTAATAATAAAAAAAATAATAGTTGTAGTGCTTTCAGAGTTTTATGTTTCTAGGTCCTAATTCTCATTGCACCGTTTATTTAACTTACTTAATAATTAAAACTGGCTTCAAATAACTAACTAATATTTCTCTAATATTTCATTGTTCTGGCACCTGGCAAGAGTAATTAATTTCACTTCATATTCGAATGATATTACTCCCAAAGTAACACAATGAGAATACCAAAAAATTTTTCATCCACAATTTTGAATTTTCTTTTCTTTGAACACGTCTGAACAGCATGGCATCCGCCATTTTTCGAAGGTGGACGCCATTTTTTTTTATTGTGGGGAGTATGCACATCTTCCTGCATAAGTATTCG
This sequence comes from Eupeodes corollae, assembly GCF_945859685.1. NCBI lineage: Eukaryota > Metazoa > Arthropoda > Insecta > Diptera > Syrphidae > Eupeodes > Eupeodes corollae. Next base: position 119,481,231 of record NC_079147.1, read on the forward strand.
TTCCCCACATTTTTTTTATATGGAGTTAATACATATGCAAGTTTATGTGCAAATCGCAGTTTGTAGCCAAAAAGAGAGCAACCGTCGAAGTTGGTTCTCTCGTTTAGTTTTTTTTTCTCTGATAAGGAGGCTCACCAAAATGTACCTAAAAGTCAAGGCAGAAGACTCCAAGATAATCTGAGAGAGCCGAAATCGGCCTTGAATTAAGCATAGCTCTCAATAGCTTTATGACTGTGTAAGACTCCTCCAAGATTAACGATGCCTCCTTGTTATCCGCTGGAGATATTGCTTCATGCTCTTGACTCATGCATCCCATATGCCTCCAAATTTTGGAGAGCCTGTTGGAATAGAGTTGGAAGATACACTATGGCAAGATAGGGATCGTGCACCTGTTTCAACTGTTTTTATAAGCCGTCGAAACTCTAAAGGTAATGTCTCGATTGTCATCTCACTCACAAGTTCTAGATAAATAGCTCTAGTCTAGATCAGACAGACAAAAAGAGCTAACCATCACTCGTAACTAAAACGATCTTTTAATTTTTTTGTACAAATCGTATAGGGTCCGGAAAAGTTTAGTCTGACAGCTATGCACTGAGGTGCGGGTTTGCTTGCTACCATGCACTGTGGTATGATGTGCATGATCAATAAGCAGAGTCGTAACTTTACTTTTCTTCGACAAAATTATGGTAAATCGTTTAGAAACAGTCAATAGAGCATTGTTAAATCTGCCATTCAATCTTACAATGCCATAATCATCAATCACTGGATTAAGTTTCATAAATTTAACCTTGGAGGATACAAGAAATTTCATTTGTAAAACTTATTCTTAAACACACCTTATTCAAAACTGTATGGTGACTTGTCACTCAGACGCTGTGCACCAAGATGTGGTTATTTTAGTTTGATAGCAATATAACGATAGAACCAGCATATTACATCAATCACTACTTTCAAGATCGGAATCTTTCGTTGGTTTCATTCTCCAAAACCCCTTTGTTTACATTGTTGCATTTGTAATTTTGACCATTATTCCATGAATAGATGTGAAAACAAACATAAAAAAACTATGCCGTGGGCTAGCGGCACTTTGCAAAGCAAAAACAAAATGGGGAGGTCAATAAGTGTTTTTTTCTGATTTTTCTTTTTACTTTTGTCGATGAAAAAGTCAGTTTCTAGGTTTAATTTTGCAATAATTTGTTGAAAGCGAACCAATGTTCATAATCAGTTTAATATAATTTATTCAATTATTTTCAGTAATCACTACGAAATTTTTTAAATTTCATAATTAACTTGTTATTATTGTATCAAAGAGCAGTATATTGAATTCAAATATTTTTTTGCAAGTAATTAAAATCTGTATCAATTTAATTAATCCTAGTATATTTATAGTTTGTTTTTAATTATTTAATTAATAAATTTTAGATTTAGAAAAAGAGTTATTATCGAAAAATACCTCATCCTCATGAAAGCATACATGTATTTGCTATAAAAACAATTATGCTTCAAAGGAACACCAATATTTAAAAAAAAATCAAAACGATTATAGCGAACTTGTTGAATAAATGTAGAGCAAATAGAATGCAAATTTTGACGTTTATCACAAAATGAAATTGTCAAAAAATCGTTCTGAATTCATGCACAACTCATTCAATAGATCATATAATCGACATGAATGTTAATTGTTGACGTACAGAACTTTCTTTTAGTGAATTCCCACAGTTTAACGCAAAATACAATTTTCATTCATTCCTTAAAGATGTTTAGTTACCAAAGTTCAAGATTACTTATTATTGTTTAAAATATATGTATGCTGCTAATAATGAAATTAACTTAGATTACTTTTTATAAATGCAGAACATAGAAGAAAATATACATAAACAATAGTTTTCAGATATTAAGCAGAGGTTAGCTTAGAAAAATATTTTTAAGAAAGCCAATAATATTTAAGGTATGTTCATTATTCCAAAATTTAACTACAAACAAAATTCTAACTCTAACATAGTCCCTCAAAAATAAATTTTCAGGAATATTTCTGCAACAAACAAACTAAAATTTTGTCTTGCAATTGCCGAACTGCTTAAATGATGAAAATAATAATCTAATTGAGGAATCTGAACTAGCTTAAGTTGTCAACGGAATTTACAAATATTCTTCTCGTAGCATTGTCTGAACAAAAACATACGGTGGCACCCATCTATTGTTTCCCCCTGCTGCTCTAAGCAAAGTACAGCTGAAAAAATGTTCTGTTTTGTTGTATTGAGTATTGAGCTACACTTTTGTCCATTTTCAATTATACTTCACCAGTTGCAGAGCATATTGCGTTCGCAAAAAATTTAAATAAACAAAAAAAAAAACACTAGTAAATCATTGAATATGTATTTAATCAATCTTATTTTATTTAATATACATTTACAAATGTTTTTTGGATTGAAATTAAAAAGCTATACAAATTTTCCAATTTAAGACCATGTCAGCACTTCAGATTCTGTTGGTTCGGATTGTTTCGTTTTTGAACGAAGGCCAAAATGAAGCATTTAGATGTGCCTGAGGACTAAAATGAAGCATTTTGAAGGACCGGAACACTAAATGTGAGAATGTGTTTGCTTTTTGTATAATTTTATGCACACTTTCTCACATTTAGTCAGCAGATAGCTTGCAGGCAAACCGAAATGTCAGTCTGAGATTCCCATCTTGGTTTTGGAGTATTTTTGGTAAAGTTGACCATATTTCCGCGAATTTAATTAATTGTGGTGTTCTGGTACTGTGGCTGGGTAAAGCAAAGAAAACTATTAAATTTATTCGTTTGCGTTCGTCGTAACTATGTATGGCATAATTTCTGTAATTTCGCGTTCAACTAGGCGTGATGTATTTAAAAGGGGATTTAGAAGCATATTGAACAGCAATGCTAGAGTAAGTTGATGTTTAATAATTGTGCTTTCTTTGAAGTGGTTATTATGTAATGTATAAAAAAGCCTTAAATTCTGAACCGTCATTTTTGCATTTATTTCATGTATGCATAAACGCATTCAATTTTTGTTTTTATATTAACTACAAAAAATAAAGAGTTAAATTAAGCTGTTTGTACTCAAAGTTTTCATTCAGAATAAACTGGGTGTATTAGATATTTAAGAGTTGTTCGCTGTTACTCAAACGACAAACTCATTTTAATCAGTGTCTACCCATCCAAAGTGATGGGGAACTATTGAATGACCAAGAAATTTAATGGAAACCGTACTTGAGATCGCTCAACTTTTCTTTCCTGGAGAATAAACTTTCGCATGCAATTTTGTGCGATTTTCTTTTACCTCCTTTGGATTTAACCCTACTTTTTTGTAATTTTTGAAGTATATAGACAGTGTGTTCCACACCTAGTTTCAAACAGTGTCAGGAAGGTTTAGTCATATTAGAGCAAACTCCTTCCACACTTCAAAAGTTTTGCTAATTCTTACAAAAGTGCGCGATTAAAATACGAACGAGAAAGGTTTCATTAAAAAAACTATTTCAATCTTTCTACTACGTTCACCACTATTCGTTCATCAACCCAAAGCGTGAGCCAGCCACATATCCTACAGAAACGACAACCATCATGAACAAATGCTTTCTCCGCTTACGCCTCAGACACACAATTAACTCATTGTTATCTTTTTAAAAAGGAAAACCCTTCAATCTGTCATCTCTGCAATTCCAATCAAATCCTATCAATAAAACGTCTTATATCAGAATGCTGTAAAGTTAATTATATATGTTCATTACTTTTCAATAAAAAATTAAGTAACCTATGGTAACAACTACAATCGAAAACATTAAAAAAGTTCATAAACTATTACTTATACTCAATCTAGACTATTATCTGAATTAAACTTTGAAAATGCATATTGTACCCCAATTGCTGGTCTTCGAGCCTTTGACAGCCCCATGCATTGTATCTATCCTAAAAAAATATATCCTTAATAGATCTCTAATTTCCATTAAAATTTGAAAATTTGTTTTATATATTAAATAATAATAATAAAATAGTTTACGAAAAGATGTTCTTTATTTAGCTCGCAATTTCAGACTAACAATTTATTTTAATAAAATATTCTGATTTTATGTTATTGATGATTTGACAGTTCCACAGTTTCTTGTAACTCCAAGGAGTCCAATCAATTGGCAAATTCACCTGAGTTTTTTGTTTCGTAATTTTTGTAGACGCTTTTGTGAATTATATTTATGGGAACATCCAAATACAATGAAAATTCCAATATAAATGTTAAAACAGGATATGATTTTTATGGTTAAACTTTAATCCGGTAAAATTTTCTATTTGTTTTATTACAATGTCATTTAAGCTTTGTTATTCTTGAATTGTAAAAATTAATATAAATATTTCATAATATATAATAAATCTTTCTTCAAATATATTTTTTTCTATTCAAAAAGGTCCCATTTTGGATTTTTAATTCACAGCTATGAAAATTTAATAATAAGTTTCCATTTAAATGTGTGGTTCCTTCATCACAAGTACTTGATAAATTTATATTCTTAACATTCTTTAGCAATAACAAATCATAAGAAATGGTCCAAACTGTATATAATGAATGGTCAAGTCATGACCTAACAGAATTTGAACTTGTCTATACCGCATTTTGAAAAAATAGTCTGTTTTTCAATCACCCTGTCCAAAAATGATTTTTGTTTTTACTATATGTTAATATTTTACAATTCTGAATAAACATTCAATATTTGTGCATTCAAAAATTTAAATTTTCCGCCCTATTTTGTAAAATATTAATAGTTAAAACCGTATTTGTATCAAACTTAATTTTTTAAATCTAATTTTGAAATAGTTCTATTACAAAATATATATTACACAATAATAGTTATTGTTTTTAAAAACTTGCTTGATCTTTTAGGTTTTCAAAAAAGTATAAAAGACAAAGCTACCTTTAGTTCAAAAGTTATAAGCGTTTCAGTTTGATAAGTCTCGAGTTAAAAAGGTAACTAAATATTTTCTTGTCCCTATAAGTTCACTAGGTATTTTAATTGCAAAAACAATTTTTTCATTTTCATATAGACCTGTTCCTATTCTACTTGAAGCAATATTATTTTAAAAGTGTTCGACATTGTTTTTTATAATTCCGACTTTTAATAACTATTCTAGGTATAAAAGCTTGCTATTCATATTAACAGTTTCCCTTTTTATATTGTTTAACTGGTATAATATTTAAATTTTTGTTTTCAATTGTTTGCTTTAAAGTCAAAAAGGTTTGGTTAAAACTATTATTAATAAACACTTGTTTGTTATGCTGACTTTCAGGTGTTTTTCAATGTTTCGTCTGTCATCTTCATCTATCGCGCCAGTTAACCATTACATACCTGCCCCTACTATATTAATAAGTCCTCTTTTGTGTCTATGTTGAATTATAGTATACATTTTGTATTTAAGTGATTCTAATTCATGCATTAAAATTTCTTTTCCGTTTATGATGTAAATATTTAAAAAATAATCTTCTAAACTTGAAATTATCTTTGGAATTTTTGCTGGGTTTATGATATGGAAAATAATATCATAAGTTTTTACTATTTCAACGATTCCGAATTTTTTTTTATGAATCTGCTGTTTTAGTCTATTTTTTCTATGGTTAAAGTTGCATTAGTTGTTGATCTGAAAATTCATTCGGTATTTTTATATTTTTGTTTGCATCCTTTGATGTATATTCTTTAATTTTAGCTCTCTATATCTAAGCTCCTATTTGTGCCTGAGTTTTTTTTTTATTTTTCACTAAACCTTCTCTGGTTTTATTATACTCTTCTCAATCTTTATTTAGTTTTCTAATAACGCTATCTTCCATATTTTGCATTTTTCCGGGACCTTTTCTTTATCTACTCTGCCTTCTAAAACATCTATTGGTTCAAATTTAATTGAGGAATTTACTGATTTATTTTTCCATTCTACACACTGATATATTCTTTCTTTAGTTGTAAGCTAAGATTGTTCTGTAATGCTGTAGTAAAGTGTACTTCTATATTTTCCTGTCTTAAGAAATCTTGTACGTTTGTGTTTTGAAATTCATTATCTAAAACTATTTTATTAGTCTATTATTTGTCTATAAAGGTAAATAAATTATTTTTGGCGTTAATGTAAATATCTGCTTGTACTATCTGATTATTGTCTTTTGAGTTTCCGTGTATTGAAGCTTCAGTTTATTAATGTATTTTTAGATCAACTCTTTTAAAATTTTAAAGTATATACATTTTCTTAGACCTGCATAATTTTCGTTTATGCTAACATGACCTGAGGCCCTACTCTGTAATGCGTTTCGAAAGGCAATCCGATTCGAATCTGATATTCGATTCGTTTATGATTTCGTACTCTGTAAAATTTTCGAATCGAATAAGACAATCATCTAGTAATTTTTCGATTTATCAAATAGATTTTCCGATTCTCGCAGTATTTCTTATGAGATTTGTCAAAGCAAAAATACAAACAAAAAATTCAAAACAAATCAAAAAGAAGAGGAGGAAAAAATTAAAATTCAGTCATTGAGAATTATCGTAATGTCTTTTTTTACACTTCATTGCCTTGCAATTGCCACATCTCTGTTTTTAATTCAAGTTTAGAAAGTTTACGCCTTTTATTTTCATAGTCATTTCGTTTTTGGTGTTGAAATTTGTCTTTTGCCAAGATACATTTTTTTCCTTCAAGTCATACAAATTCCACCATAATTTTAAATTGCTTTTGTTTGGTATGCACATTTTTCGCTGATATAAAATAATTATTATTTCCTTATATTTTATCTATTTCACACAACTTAACACAGTTTTCCTTATGTGTCCTTTAAAAAGACCTTCGAATTGCAATTTGTTACCTCTCTTGGTGTAGAAACAAAATGTTCGTTTTCGAACGCTAATGACGTTCGGAAACGCATTGCCAGGTACGAAAAATCCGAATGTTTCGTTTGCAACAATTTAAGTGGTGGTCTGTTAGCAGATAAAAACGTATACCATAAATACAGAAATGGACATTAAAATATACGCAGAGCCAGTTGTTAAGAGTAAAACCCAATTAAAACAACAACATGGATTTTTTTTGCTTGTCGATTGTTTGGAGATCAACCGTTCCTCAGGTAAAACTGTACTTCTGGTGGACATTAAAATAGAAACACATTGTAATACAAACCCTTATATTTAACTAGTATCAAAAATATTAGTTTTTAACATTTTTTTACTTTTATAAAACAATTAGTTCACTTTAGGAAGTAAATTCAAATTATTTTAATAATATTACTATTAATTCTAAGGTAAACATGGGTGGCGGCAAGCATTGTTCCCTAGAAGAGAAACCTGTCGTTTAGTTCTACGAAGTGAGTTAAATAGCTGGAATAATGAGCAGATCTCACAAATTGATTGCAAAAGCAATTTGACCACTGAGAGCCATTTTGATTAGAGTGGGCCAGAAAGAGCCAAAAAGATGAGGAATGTTTTGTGGATGGACGAATTAAAGATAATTTTATTCGGAAATGATGGCAGACAAACCGTTTGAAAAAGCTAAATCCCAAATACACTCAGAACACGGTCAATAATGGTGGCATTAGTATCCTACTTTGGGTATAATTTTCTTGGTATGGCTTTGCACCGATACATTTGATTGAGGGTAAAATGGATCAAAATATGAAGATGCCGCCCATTATTTGACTCAATGTCCAACAGATATCACACTATAATTAAAGCTAAGGGCCTGGTTACCAGATATTAAAATCATTTTTAAATCCAGAATAGTTTTGCATTTAATGTAATTTTTTAAAATCTTTCTATCTATTTTAATATCCACGAAATTTGTTCCTTTATGAATTTAAAAAAAAATTGTGTTAAAATTTTACTATAAATAATGGGTAATTTTTGCTTGAAAGAAAAAAATAAGAAAATGAAGACCAAACTTGAAAAAAAAATCTTTTTAAGTCAATAAAAAATTGAATTTTTAAAACCGCTTCGTGTTTCTATTTTAACGTCCATATCTGTATATGGCCTAAAACAATTTGCAGACCAGACTATTGCAAGAAGTTATTTTTCAGTGAGGGAATAATTCCGTTCATGATCGTTTAAGGTGCGGCTTGCATAACACACTGTGTGACCGTCCTGTGTAAGTTCGGACCTAATAGCGAAATCACTCGCATCGGTGGTAAGTTTGAATTTTTGGTTGAAGTCTGTTTACTTCAAAACCGTCGAATCTGAGAGGATAATTTTGAGTTATTAAAAAGATTTTATAGTTTGGATCCTATAAGTTGATCTTTGAATTTTTCTTTAAATATCTGGTCATTGGTTGCGAAATTTTTGTCTAGTCTTTAATAAACTTTCTCTTATAACTAGTTATAAAATAAATTAAAAAATTACAAACACCAAAATGTATAGAGATTATTATGGTACTTGTAAGTACCGTTGGTCAACAGAACCAAAATTTACCGCTATATAGTTTTTAGTTCATGTAAAACACTGTGGTACTTCAAAGTACCGTCGGTCAACAAAGGGTTAAAATGATTTAATTTGTTTTTTACTTTCTAGTAACAGACGTTTTTGTATGCTTTCTATTTTATTTTAATTCGTTTTTACTCCTTCCGAATATCGTCAAGGTTTATCAATTTTTGAAAAGTCGCAGGGGCGTTCTTTAGCCCGAAAGCCATTTTTGTGAATTCAAAGTGCTCAAGAGGAGTCGAAAATGCTATTTTTTTTGTTTCTATCCTCTTCCCTAACTGGTACCTGGTGGAAGATTCTAGGTAAGTAGTGCCCTAGTAAAGTTGTGAAGTACTGGGATCTTCACAATTTGTCTTAGGTAGTGTCTATATTAGGAATAGCATATTTGTCGTCAATAATGACTTCATTCAATTTTCTCTAATCGACTATTCTCCATCGAGATCGTGGCACATGCAAGAAAATATCGAAACGAGCGTTTGATTTTGTTGTAACAAGATGTTAAAGTGATTGTATCTTCTCCTTTTTTTCATTTTTAACTAAACTAAAAGCCCTTAAAATATGCGGTTCTTCTTCCTATTTTTTGCTCACTTACAAACCATTATCTGTTTTAACTAAACTAAAAGCCCATTACCAATATTATAACTACCTGTTGTTGCTTTTTTATACTATATATACATATATATATCAAAATATACTTTAATGATGAACATTATTCCATATGGTTCAAAGTTTCTTTTTTTCTTTGTTTTTGACTAAACTAAAAGTCACATTGTGAAAATAATAATTAAAAAAAAATGTTTCTTTAATGTTTATATTTACATATTTTTAACTATGAAACTTATTTTGGAAAATATTTTTACCCAAATATTGTATTTTTTTTTGTTTTTTTATGTAATTAGTTTTTTTCCGGCAGACGGCTTATAAAGCCATGCTTTGTATATCTTTTATTATGAAATATTGTACTTATAAGAAAATTGAAAAAATAAAGAACTTTTATTATTATTATTATTTATTAACATAAAATTACAAATTCTATGCTAATAGAAAAGAGCACTAGCTACAAAAGCTTTCCACTCTAATATAAATTATTAGTTAATTATATTATTAAATTATTGATATGAAGATATTTGTCAATTTTCAATAAATTTTCGACATTAATTGTATTGAGAAATAAATAAATATTTTGGTCGGTTTTTAGGATGGCATTAATTTTTTTGGAAATTCCACATGATGATAAGCCAAGTATATGTGGCATGTTCAAGTTGGTGTTGCATGATGGGCAGAGGGGTGAACTTTCTTTCCTAATAGGTGTTGGTGAGTTACGATACTGTATCCTAAGCGAAGGCGAATGAAGTTTGATATTGTTGTTCTGGACAGTGATGATGGGTAGATTGGAGCGGACCGGTCAGTGTTTATCTTTGCATAATGATTTTCGTAGCTATCCCAGTTGAGAATTTTGTTCTTTTTAAGCAATTGATCGATATATCTTTGAACGTCGTTCTTTGAAAATGTATCGAAAGTAAACAGGTGCTTCGTTGCAGAGTTTTGCAGCTTTGTCGGCATATTCGTTGCCTGGTATACCGATATGACTGGGTACCCACATTAATTTTAACTTTGTTGTGTGTTTTATGAGCAAATCTCTTTTATTGTTTATTATTGTGTTGTTGTTGTTGTTCGGATTAAGGATTGATTTGAGCACTGATAGACTGTCGGAGCAAATTACTGCTTTATAAGTGGATTGCAGGACAATTTTAGCAGCTTCAAAAATGGCTAGTGCTTCATAAGTGAAGATTGATGAGAATTCCCATAAAATTCCAGCTCTTAACAGAGTTCCGTCTTCTTGAGTTACTGCAAACGAGGTATTTAAAGTTGATTTCGACCCATCCGTGAAGACCGGAATCCAGCCTTCTTGTTTTAAATTTACCATGATTTCGGCGAAACTGGAATGATAGATTCTGTTGTTTGTGTTGTCTTTATTGTATACTGATAGAGTTAGTTCAAACAAGTTTGTATTAATGTTCTACGGTGGGAAGGTTGAAATGGTGTTTCCTTTGACACGCTGAAATGGTAACCCCGTTTGTTTTGCAGTTGACAAGGCTTTAGCAATTGTAGATGGAAAACGCATATTTTTTTTCAAGTTGGAGGTTGAGTCGATATCTTTATCAATGACGGAGTCCTTGGAGAATAAAAGCTTTGACAGTATTTTTAACATGCTTTCTGATTGACGCTGTTCCAAAGTAGGAAGTCCATGATGTTGTCTATTCTTGTAGTCCGATAGGCGTTGATACTCCTTCTCGCGGATTGATGGTATGTTGATTTGAGAACATTTAGAGTTGAGGTTGGATATTTTCCATAAATGTAAAAACCATAATCGATTTTACTTAAAATTAAGGCTTTAGTAATTCTACATAGTGTATTAATGTGAACATTTAATTTATTGTTGGATAAATAACTTATAATATTGCTTCTTGCAGCTAGGCTCTTTTTCAGATTCATACAGTGTGGTTTCCAATTATACTTATTATTAAATCTCAATCCTAAAATATCTAAGTTTTCTACGCTTTCGATATTTACATTATTTATTGCTAATTCAAGTTTAGGACAAGATAATTTGCGACATATATGTAGAGTTTTACATTTGTTTAATGAGAGCTTTGCTCCTGAGTTATTACACCATTCTACAATATCGATTACAATTTTTGAAAATGTGTTTTTTGCTTTCTCTAAATCGTTGAGTTTGCACATGATGAAAATATCATCAGCGTAAACACAATGATCGAGAAGTTTATATTTTTCGATCATGACACTGATATCATTGAAAGCCATTAAGAAAAGCACAACTGATAATGGTGATCCTTGTGGGATACCATTATTCAGTGGTTTGGCTGTGGAAAAAGAATTGTTTACCCTAACGGATATTTTGCGGTTTGATAAAAAAGATTTGATGAATGAATATATTTTTGGACCAATTCCCCAATTTTTTAATTTGTTTAATATTAAGTGGATACCTATGCGGTCAAAAGCCTTGTCAAAATCTAATGAAAGTAGCGAAATGTGGTTTCGGGATGATAACGCTTTTGATATGTAATGATCGATATGTAGCACAGCATCGGAACAGCCTCTCTTAGATTTAAAAGCAACTTGGTTGGGGCTAATTAATTTTTTGGTTTCTAAAAACCAGAAAAGGCGTTTAGCAACAATTTTTTCCAAGACTTTAGACATGCAAGGAATTAATGAAATGGGACGATACCCTTCTATAGAGTCTATTGGTTTGTTAGGTTTTGGTTGTAGAATGACATTGGCTACTTTCCAAGTCTATGGGATGATACCTCTATTAAGTATTTCATTATATAGCATAAGAAGTCTTGATTTAACAATTGGTGGTAAATTTTTTATCATTGGATATGAGATACGGTATATACTTGGGGTTTTTCCTTTTAAAGCACTGAGACAACTTTCCAATTCAATAAAAGTTATAACGCTTTCTATTTGTTTCGCTGCAATGTTTCCAGCGGTTTGTGGGGAATAGCAGGAAATGCTATTTCTTTTGAGATTGTTGAAAGATGTTGAAAAATTATTGTCGTTTGAGAGGTCAGACCAAGAACATGCAAAGAAGTTGCCGATATCTAAAGATGAAGATATTGGGCCAGAGGGTGTTTTAATACATCTGATTGAACGGGGAACAAAATTGCCGGTTAGACATCGGATATTATGCCAATTTTTTGCGGTGGATGAGTTTGGATTGATAGTTGATGTACAGTCTGTCAAAGATTTTGCTTTGCTGATTTTTAATTCTCTGCAGAATAAAGCATTTGCTTTTTTGTAAACAATAAGGTAAGGTTGAGAGGGATGCTTTTTAAAGGATCTCCAAGCTTTCATTTTTTGGTCTCTTAAACATTTTAAAACAGAATTCCACCAAGGAACTGTTTTGTTAGTAGCGAAAGGTGCACTTTGAGGAATGGAAACGTTGGCTGCGAAACGAATTGCTTTTTGTAATAAGGCAGCTTCTTTATTGATGTTTGAAGATGGGGTGTTATTTTCTAAATGGTTGTTGATAACGAGTTGAAAGGAGTCCCAATTAGCTAAATCGGTTTTGTATTTAGGGTTTGGGAGAAAATCGGATTTGTTAGGTGAAATTTGTATTTGTATGAAAATAGGAAAGTGGTCACTATTATGTAGATCCTCTAGTGTGTTCCAAGTTGTAATTGGATAAAGTATTGGTGAGCAGCAAGATATATCGATGTGCGTGAAGGTGTTGTGCGTTGAGAAATGAGTTGGCGAGCCGTCATTCAAAATAGTTAGGTCATTGTTAAAAAGGAAGTTTTCGATCATGCTACCGCGGTGATTTGTGGTTGGTGAACCCCAAAGAAAATTCCAGGAGTTTACATCTCCACAAATAAAATAGGGGTGTGTATTTGGCTTATTATATTTTCAAGATCTGACTGAGGGAATGTCTGTTTTGGCAAGATATAAACAGTTACAACAGTAAATTTAATCTTTAAATGTATTTCTACAGCGAGAGTTAAGATGTTGGAGTTAATATTGATTAGTAAGTGGGGGATATTTTTTTTAATTAACATTGCTATACCTTGTTTGCCTGATAAGTTTTGGGGAGAATTAAGAAAATACCCAGAATAGGATTTGGGAGTTATAAGGGTAGATTGATACGCACAATGTGTCTCTTGACGAGATATTAAACATGGTGATCCTTCTTTTATTAAAATTTTGAGCTCGTCGAAGTTGTTTATATAGCCTTGTATATTCCACTGGAGAGCTTTAAGATAATTTTGAGGTTGTACAAAATTGTGAGTTATTTTTTTAGGGTTGTCGGATTTATTATGACTCCGCTGCCTGGAAGTTGAAGCATTGAGGCTCCCTAAAGAGCCTAAATGATTGAACCTCAAAACAGCAGAGTCAGGGTTGTGTAAATAATTATTATTGTTAAATGGAATCATCATCGATTTCGGTGGGTGTGACAAAATAGTTGTTGTTTTTAAGAAGGGTTTGAGTGGCATTAGAGATAGGTGAGCTAGTGATCATAGAGATCTGTGAATTTTCGGAAGTTGCTATTGTGTTAAAGAGATTTATATTGGAATTACCTGTGTTTGTATTGTTATTTAAGGAAAAAGGTTGAAGTTGATTAGTGTTTTCTTGATAATTAATTATGTTTGTTTTGTTATTTAATGAAAAAGGTTTAATTTGAGTATTAATTGGAGTGGTGGTTGCATTATTTATTGCACTGGAAAAGCTTTGTTGTTTTGATGTTGATGCCTCTGATGGAGGTAAAGAATTGCTTATGGAGTTGTTATTTTCATTTGACATAGAGATAGAATTTGTACTATTGTTTTGAGTGGATTGAGATGTGTTTATGTTGGAAGGAAGTGTTTTAGTTGAATCTGGGTTAGCTATTACGGAGTATGAGTTTTGATTGAGGTTAGGTTGTATGGGGTTTTGTTCCTTATACAAACGCTTGGCCTCGGTTATACTACACTTATTTTTAGTTTTAATTTTTAAAATTTCCTTCATTTGGATAAATGTGGGACAGTCTTTTGAGTCAGATGAGTGGGGGGCAAGGCAATTAGCACACATTTTTCTTGTACACGCGGTATCTTTATGAGGTGGTAGATTACATACATTGCACATGGGATTTCTGTTGCATTTTTTTTTGTATGACCAAGTATTTGGCAAATTTGACAGCGCATGGGATTAGGGTAGTACTCAGATACTTTGGCTTTGTACCAACCTATTCCACGGTATCGGGAGGTTGGAAAGAATCGAAAGTAAAAATCATTAATCCCGTCGGCTTTTAAATTGGCTCAGGTTCTGCATTAACTTTTTATGTGAATTTGTAGACTCCTATGACATTTTAAGATTTCATTTCCGAGATTATTTCGGATTCCGGGACGTTTATAAGCATGAACAACGCCTTTAGAGCCATTTAGTTGGCTGTCTAATGTGATTGTAACTGGACATAACCCTGAGAGATTTGTAGTGGCTATAAATTTATCGCAATTTGTTGGTTTTTGGTCAAAATCAGAATATTACCATCACGAAGTTGTGTTGTTTGCTCAATGACGATAAATCTTGGGTTCTTGAAAAGTGTTTTTTTGGGTAGTATAGGGAACTCTACAAAACGAGTATTATTGGATTTTTTGTTTTTTTTTGGCACTGGGTTCCGATAGCGAGACTTCCGAAAGTCCGCCAAAACGGCACCCAGGTTTCATTTTAGCCCCTGGGGCCATGCGGTTTAGATGGGAAATCAATACACTCGCGATAGAGTAAAACTATGCACTTGAAATGTGTATGAGTGAGGGAGAAGAAAATAGATGTTTATATTGAATAAATTAAATAATTAGGTATTATTTTATTAAAGAGAAAGCAGTCGAATTGACAGAGATAGCGATGCGTACGGCACGAAAGCTAGTCGGTGACTGAATAAAGAACTTGTCTATCTATCTATTCTCCATTTCTTTTCACCAGGGTTATCTAATATCTTTGGCACAACCCATAGAGAGCTATTGTAAGGAAAATTTCTCTCTTGTTTTATGTTTTGTGTAAGCATCGTTTTAATTTGTCTACTAATCTCCTATTGGTGGATTTGGGGGTATCGATACATTTTTTCGTAAATTGGCCTATATGTTTTTTTTTTTTTTTTGAAGATTCTTTACAGCCTCGTTTTCCTTTTTCTTTAGATGTTTACCAAGGAGACAACTTGGTACATCTTGTTCTTCTTTATTTCCCTCTAATATGCATGCATTTATAAATTTCATTTTATTCTCGTGTATTTCAATGTACGTTTTTTCTTAATTATTTTTTGCTTGAAACGGTTTTAGTAAATTTTGACCAATTAAACCGTCAAAATGTTTATCTTTGAATGATATAAGCTTCCAACACATGTGAGCTTTTTCCCTAAATTCTTTTGGAAGTTCTGTAATTATTTTCGAATTTTTTTGGACTCCCGTTCAATGTATTAAAAGTAATTTTTCTTTCAAAAGAATTAGTTTATAATTTTAATTTATAGAGCAATGTAGTCGTAGAACCTATATCTATCAATCATTACATTTTTGTATCTTCTATGGCCAACTCTATTATCGGTAAATCCGATTTAGAGGCTGTAATTGAAAATTTGATATGATTATTATGCCCTATAGTCTTTTATATTTAAGTTATTATTCTGATTGAAATTATTTCTATACAGATTAGAATTATTTCTATACTGTCCTGAATAATTGTTTTTATTTTGTTTAAAATTGTTTCTGTACTGTCCTGAATAAATATTTAAATTCACAAACGCATCACTGCAGAGATGATTTGCGATCCTCCATGTATCACGTTCATAAACGCAAATAATTAACATCACTTAAAATGTCAAATTTTCATTATTGCAAAGTTGGATAAACTGATGCACAAATATTTAAAAAAAAGCATCAAGAATTTTCTTGATAACTTGTTGATGGCGACACGATTAGTTGCAAAAATTGGGGAAAAGGAGAATGGAAAATATGTAATCAAGTTTTAAATAAATTATAAATTAATTAATTGGAATATTTTACCAGCGCCGAGATTAAACTTTTATTGAAAACTAGACTAAAGTATGTTTCCTCCTATGGGAGGCAGGAAATCCAAGTCAGTATTGTGGAGGAAAGTTCTGGAGACGATAAAATGTGTGGCTCCAGATTTAAATCATAACAAAGACCAAATCCATCGAAAGTTCCTAAATGTGGTCATCACATACAAAAGAATAAAAAAAGAAACAAGGAAATTGGAAAGGATGCGACAACTTGGAAAATTTCGATAGATTGGACGAAGTGTATGGAGCCAAACATTCAATTCAGCCTCCTGTCCAGAACTTGCACTCCTCAATACTGATTAAAATCAATTTCTTTTTTAACTTCCCATAGGAAGTTGTTGTAATGGTTCCGATTTGAAGAATTGAAAATTTTGACATTTCTCCCTGGATTCGAAAAGTGTTATTTTTCGATTCAATATTATCAATGAGAGTTTTTATTGGTTACACATCCATCCCAAAGCAAAAGTTGTTTTTAAATGTTAAACTTTTCGCCAGCCAGCATCGCACATTAATCAGCTGAGCAACGATCAGCATCCCAAAAAATGCCTTATCACTACCCAAAAATTTGACGTTTGTGAATTTACCCAATGTTCCTATTCTGATTAAAATTATTTCTGTACTGACCTGAATAATTGTTTCTATTTTGATTAAAATCATTTGTAGTAATATTTTTGTGGGTTGGGATCTGTTTACTAGCTTTCTGCCTATTAATTTGGATCATCCCTGTTTCTTGTAGTAAGCATCTCTTAAATTATTTACCTGCCTACTTAACACTACACTAGCAAGGTTTGAGACCATTAATAAAAGTTTTTAAAATCATCGACTTATTTTCTTATCACTTTTTACTATTTTTTAGCCATTAGACTTTTTATTTGTTCATTTATCTTTATACTATTATACTTACGTACAAAATACGGATTCCACGATTTGGTTCCGGCAATCCAAAATTAATGTTTTAATTTACCATTGGTAAGACACTTTTAACTACGAGAATATTAATTACAAACTTTGGATTGAAAATCTAACAAATGTGCCATTAAAATTCGAACAAAAAAGGTTTCATTAAAAAAAAACTTTAGTTCAATCTATGAACTTAATCTAGTTTACAAAAAGATTTTCTTAGTTTTGCTCGTGATTTTCGACTAACAATTTATTTTAATAAATTCTTTATTCTCATTTTATGTTATTGATGATTTGACAGTTCCACAGTTTCTTGGAACTCCAACGAGTCCAATCAATTGGCAACTTTACATCAGTTTTTTATTTCGTAATTTTTTGTAGACGCTGATGTTGCGTTATTGAGAATTATATTGCGCGTAATTGCGTAATTGCGCGTGAAAGAGTAAAACATTTCCCCTTTTTGCCAGATCTGGTCCAAAAAAATTTCTTCACGCAATTTCTGAGCATCAATTTGATGCTCGCGGCAACAAATGACAGAAGAACAAAAAAATATTGAGTAAAGGATACCCATGTAATTCTTTTATTTTCATTTTAAGTTTGGTAAATGTGAATATAGTTCATATTTTCTATTTTCTTGAATTAATCAAATAGTTTTCATAAAATTTATATCTTTTTATAAAACTGTTACTAAAGAAAAAAATTGTAGTACAAACAATATATAAAGATAGATAAATTCTTAATTTTTCTTATCAAAGTTTAACAATAATTCTTACTTAAGAATAAGGACTTGGCAATTCTGCCGTCTGCCTAAATTGACATTTCATAATACAAGGAAAACATATAGGTAAAATAATTGAACTAAATAATTAATTAATAATTTAAAAAATGCTAAAAATTAAAAAAAAAAAAAAACAATACAATAATACAACAATTTGGTTGGATTCGTATACTAAATTAAATAAGTTAAGCAATAGAAAAAACTTCATAAGCAATCATTAACAATTTTGATATGATTTGAAACACAAAAAAGATGTCAATTTAATATGATCTGAAACACATACATTCACAATTTTAAAGTGATTTTAAACACACAATTAAAATATTTTAAATAATGGTATGATTTGAAACACAAAAATAATAACAATTTTAATATGATTTGATACATACAAAAAAAAATGTAAAGTGATTTTAAACACAAAATTAAAAAGTGTTAAATAATGGTAACTGGCCGAATGATTAGATCTTACGTTGGGAAACTATTTCAGAAATGTAGGACGTGCTTACAGAAATTATATAGGGTGGACCACCCTAGTGAACCATTTATAATTTCATGATGTCTGTTTACAGTAAGATGGCTTTCATTTAAATGTAATCGACGACTTTCCTGTAATATCGGGTATACCGCAATAAAATATGTTTATCTTCTATTTCTCTTCTGTTACATAAATTACAAATTTCAAATCGTGCTCTAAAGATATAACTTATAGCTTCGGTCGATAATTAATTATTGAAATAGTTAGCTTATGTTCCTGGAGGATGTTGGTGAAGCTTTAGAGAGATGCTGATTGTAATTTCTTTCATCAATTTTAGCAGTAATATTTGCAAGCATAGAGCTCCATTCATCGACATTTAACTCCAATAAAGTTAAGATAGCTTCATGTGAGATAACTAGCTGACTCCATTCTTTGAAAGGGGTGTCCTTAGATTGCAGTAGTCTCAGCAAGATGGTTTTATGAAGACTTCTTTCATCCGTCTTCATCACTCTTATTAAATAATCCGAGTTCATTTTTAGGTTTTGAGTATATATTGGCAATACGCCAGACTCCACCTAAATAGCATAATTTGGTGTTAAATTAAGTAATGTCTTTGAATTGCTTCAAATTCCTCGAAAGCCAAGTATCCAAAAAGTTGAGCACCGTAGCTCATACAAGTGTTGACAGTTGCTTGAAAATCCCGATATCTTGATAAAAGATCCATCCTCAACGCAATTTTAACCTCTTTGCTTTTTTGTTTAACATGCTTAGAAAAAATTATACCGAAGCAAAACTCCAAGATATTTAAACTCTTGTACCACTTCAATACGTTCATTATTGAGTGCCCAATTCTTTTCCGGCAGCCTTCTTTTTTTAAAATATATCATCAGGAATTTTCGGGAGATCCCTAGTAATGAGATCTTATACATTAAAGCCTGTCTGTTGACCTTATCAAATGCTGCTTTGAAATCTACAAAACAAGCACACAATTCTTTTTCTTTTTAATAGACTTCCTGGCAATACTGTAGCGTCTTGAGCTTTCGCAATTCATTGTTATATAGGCATTTCCACAGAATCTTTCATTTTCAACAATTGAATTTTTTTTTTTAATTTTGAGGCACATCTACAAACATTTCCTTGATTGTTTATCATCTAAATAACAAGAAAATACTTGCGTGATTCATTTTGAAACATCGTTAATAAATATCTTCCGTTCTGTGCAGTGCAGTGGAGATGTGTGCAATGTGCATTCAATGAAAAACCCTCATTTCATAAAAAAATTTGATTTTGTACTGTCGTACAGACTTTGAAATTTAAAAATTTCGTTCAACGGCTTTTTTTATTATTGATTATTCGTAAAATTATCATTCACAATCATTTATTTTTCTGTAAGATCTTATCGATAGGTGTGCCGCTAAAAAATCACATATTCTGTACCAATCACGTTTTCAATTTTAAACTTTAAAATGCCATTATTTATTTTTAAATAGAGGCACATGATCAAATTTAATTTTAATTGATTTATTGATTGATAGAGAATAATTTAAGCCTATAAAATACTATCAGAATCGATCGTTGAGAAAGTTATATAGAGAAAAAGATCAGATTTTAATATTTGTAAAAACGGAGGTACTCTAATTTAATTGCTTTGTACTATTTTTTAAATGGTAGCACGCCTTTATATCGAGGTTTTTCTATCAGTGTATATTATAAATAATTATAAATTAATGATGTTAAGTTGTTTCAAAGGTCGTTGAAATGTTTTTTCTTTATAAAACTTAATAAATTTGCATCTGGTGCGCTTGAAATTTGCAATATTTAAGCCTATTTTTTATTAATTTTAATTAAAATTTTTAATCCAATCAAGTCAAAAGTAGGTTATATAATTGAAATAAGTCATGATACGAAAATATATATACTTAGAAAGTGCCAATTTCATTACTAAGACTTAATATACTGTGGTAACATGAATGTTAAAAATACTGTGGAAATGCCCATATACGACTTTATAATTAATGCCTTTCCCTATAAAGAGAGCTACACCGCCCCCTTGAGTGGAGTCGGGCCGGTCTCTTCTTACGATATTGTAATTTTTATGAGTCAATTTGTGTTTGTGGTTTAGCTTAGTTTCGCTAGCCATAAACACATCGGGACTGTAGTCTGTCAACAATTGGAACATATTGGCTCTTCGTTGAATCCTAATCAGTGAATTTACATTCACAGCTAGGGCTTTTAGGCGCGTCTTCGTCAGCGCGCCCATTATTGTCTTAATTGCGCCAGGCCAGGCAATAAAGAGTAGAGATGATCTACCCTTTTGCCTTGCTTCTTTATCTGACTTTGCAGTCCTGTTAGTTGACCTTGAATGCTCAACAACAAGGTTACAATGTCAGGCTGCACCTCTGGTGCCTAAGGCACAGGGGCCTTTGGGGCAACCGTTGGTGGAGCCTGTCTCGTGTTCCCATTCCCTGACACCATTTGGGCGTAGGAAAATTTGGGGTCCACGAATTTTTGTATTGGAGCCTGACGAACTGTTCGACTTCTTTCGGCTTTTTGGCTGGCCCCTTTTTGCTTAATTTCTTGGACCTTAGGGCAGCCCCTATAACTAGCCGGGTGCCCTCGGTTTCCGCAAAGGACACACTTGAGCAGGGTCAAATCCTAAACCCGCTCATTCCCCAGCTTGCACTCTCCTTCTTTGTGGGTTTCTCCGCACCTGACATAACGCAACTGCATATTGCAGTTGGCATTGGCATGGCCAAACCTCTATCACTTCGTACATTTTAGAATGTCGTCGTGCCTTTTTAATGTCTCCCAGCGTACAGCTTGATTATCGAGAGATTCGATTCTCTTCACACTATTAAAACTGCTTTGGGGCGATAATGTTACAAGGAACATTGGCAGCCTATAACCCCCTCGTCTGGACTTCACCGTAGTGAAAGGCTTGACCCCGATAAAATCGAGATCGTCAATAGCTTTTTGGCGGAGCTCAGTTAAGAGCTCCTCCGGTTCCGTGCAGGAACTTATGCACTTCAGAAGGACCGTCTTAAATTTCTCACATTTGGGCGTGTAGCTGAAGAACTCAGCTGTGGCCTCTTTTAGTAACTCTTTCACTAGCTTGTATTCGGCCAGTGAGAAGCACTGCACCGAATACCGCTTTTCTTTTTCGTTCCAAATATTTAGTAAAAAATTTGCCCTTAGTGGCCGACTTACATACCTGTTTTAAGTCCTGCAGGTCAACCTGATAGGTCCGAATTGGTGGCACCTTCTCCTTGGGCTGTGGTTGTTTCTGGTGTTGCTGCTGCTGATTTTGCTGCTGTTGTTTCTGCTGCTGCTGTTTCGGTTGCTGCTGCTGCTGTTTCTGCCGCTGTTGTTTTAGATGTTGTTGTTGCTGGTTTTTGGCCTTAGCCGACGTCGATGGGCACGCCGCCTAGACATTCACGACCACGGAATGTTGATAGTTTGATGAGATAAAAAGCAGTTTGAAATCATTACTTCAGTTTAAAGCAGTTTCTTACTTTAGTATTTTCATAACTTGATAAGGGCCTAGTTCTTAGCAAGTCCGAAGGTGGTACTTTTCCTACGAATTTCTGCACCAATACAAGTATTTTACTCTAACGCACTATCTTTACGTTATATATGTATATAGGTACATAACAAGACACCATTATATATAAACTCTTCTAATAAAGAATAAACCTGGAATTTATTCTGGGGTTTCTTACATTTCCTGGTTTTATTTTTGCCCTTTCCTAATCAGCATATCGGGTTCACTTTATTTAAAAAAATGCATTTTAGTCGTTAGACTAAAAACGTAAAATTTGTATTTGTCTTTTATTCTTGTAAAAGAAACAAAAAGTGTTATTCGGTTACAATGGCATTAATCGAAGCCTTCAAATACGTCATTCATTCTGCTTTTAAAACAGCTGTATGCAGTGACTTACAGCGCAATTATTAAAAATGACAAAAACCATGTGCCGATAATTCAAGCTCTAATAGTTTGAGAAATTAGAGAAAGCTTAAACCGACCTCAAGCAGTGCAGATTTAACAGATGAGGCTAGGACATACAATTTAACAAATCCCATATTTTTAATTAACTACTAATGCTGCAAAACAACAATATAGCACTTCATTGTAAATGTTCCCAGCATCGAAATTTGTTTAGATCCTTACAGTAGACCCAGTTATTCATAATTATTCGTCTTAGTAGCAAAAAATAAAATTTGAAATATATTATTTTTTATTAATTTTAAAACATTATTTCTGTAATACCTATTTACATACGTACATAATTTATAATCTGTAGCCGACATATAGGTATAGTGTAACCTGGCGTTATATACCGGACAATATAAATTTATTTGTATTGTATCCTTCAAATAAAATTAAATTAAATAAAACAGCGCCACATACTCATTGTGTTTATTTGTGAGTCTTTTTATTGTATTAATATATTTTTAGTTATTTAAGAGTACCTTCATGTAATGATTAAATATATTTCAGGTTAATATAGCTGGTAGCAGACATATAACTTTAATTCGCGTTGCTAATAAACTAAGCACGTCATTCGAAGATAAATGGAGTTTTGAATACAGGTAAGTAAAGACTGTTATTATTTGAATATTGTATATTATATATGTATCACAATACGTACTTTTAGGAAAATTAAAACTTTGAAGGGGAATAATGCATGTTTTCATCTAAGCGCTTCAAATTTGCAAATCGAAGTTGTTAAAGTCCCTGCGTTCGCCGATTCGGTATCAGAAGGGGATGTCAAGTAAATAGATTTGCTGTATACATGAGTATATTTTTTGTAAACTAATTTGAATTAAAGGTTTACATGCAAAGTCGGAGATTACGTTAAAACTGATCAAGTGGTAATGGAGATCGAAACTGATAAGACGACAGTTGGTGTTCCTGCACCGTTCGGTGGAATAATCGAAGAAATTTTTGTTGCTGATAGTGACACTGTAAAAGCAGGCCAACAGCTTTTTAAACTAAAAAAAACGGATGCAGCGACAACTGCACCATCTGTTCAACCTAAAGAAGCTGCTGCACCACCTGCTCCTTCAATACCACAACCGCCACCGGTGACTACAAAAATACCTTCGTCGTCAGCACCTTCGTCACCTTTAGAATCACCAACCTCAGTACCACCAGCTAAATCACCAACCTCAGTACCACCAGCTAAATCACCAACCTCAGAACAACCAGCTGCTCCTCCTGCACACATCCCTGTGGCTGCAATTCGTCACGCTCAAGGAATAGCTCAAGCGACAGTCAAGGTAAGATCAACCATTTTATTTTGTAATCCGGAAAAAGTTAATTAATTTTGTATCAATTATTTATTACTATTATCGCAAATATCTTTATTAGTTGAAAACATTATTATCTATACGACTATTTTTTGAAACATTGAATTGGTACTAAGTGGTACCAGGTGGACTCATGCGAAAGGTTGTTCTTTTTTTAAGCTAAGTATTTAATAAGTCTTGATAGACTTTGTATGTATGTTAAGTTCTTTAAATTGACTTTATGTAAAACAAAGTAAAAAATAACATAAATGTACTTAACTTCAATTTAGTTTTACTGTACATATGTATACTTGTCCACAAAAAGAACGAACCATACTGTAACATATGGTCGTATCTACGAAGTCCATGAATCTAATTAATGGGGGCTACCTAAAGTTTACATTGGTATAAGGAATCAACATAAGAATAACTTCTTCAGAGTATGGGTAAGATTAGACATTAGATTTAACAAGTCGTTTTCTAGTATCTACTGAAGTATTCTCATAGGTTACAATTTATAACAAAACCCAGACTTCTCACAGTTTTGACTATTTTTATTTTTTTATTAGAAAGTAAAATGGTTGAATACCTTACTTACCAAAGCAACTTCTCCATCTAGCTGGGCCACTAGCAGATGTCTCCAGTTTCGCGCTCCAAGTTGGGTGTTGATTCGAAGACATTCCGGGCCGGAGCATTGGTTTGGCGCTCTACTTGACCCAGCCATCTTAGTCGTTGGACTTTAACCCTTCTGGCTAAGTCTACGTCGCTGTACAGCCCGTACAGCTTCGTTCCATATTCTCATACACTCGCGTTGTACATGAGAGCGAACAACGAATGGACGAACAAGCATGATTTTACACATTTCAAAGAGTCAATTTCAAACAAAAACACATTTAAATTATAAGAAACCAAATGGCACTAATGTGAAAGAATACATCCACTGTTCGCAGTTCGTAGCTCATGTGCAAGATGCTTTAAGGGCCTTGTACATGAGAGCGAACAACGAATAAACGTGATTTTACACATTTAAAAACGTCAATTTAAAACCTTTAAATTTTAAGAAACCAATAATGTTAGGAAAATAAAATTTGCATTTTGTTCTCTAAAGATGAAAATTTTGTAAAAACAATTTGGAAGTAACGAATTGTGTTCCACATTTCATCTACTATGAAACGAATAAATTGTTAGCGAGCAACTTAACCTCAAAGATCATGCTGAGGAAAATATGTAGAACACGGTAATTATAAATTAAATTAATTTTTAAATATTATGAATATTGATTGAGGATTATTGTTAAGCTGGTTACTTCTTTTTTTTTTAATATTTATAAATCATAAAACTTCTTTCGAGTTAACAAGCACATGTGTTGAAAATAAATTCAGTTTGAAGTATAGAAAAGTGAAGCATCGCAAAACCTCACACATCAGATCCCATACACAAATAGAATAGCCTCACATTTTTAACAAGTATATACTTTACTATAAAAGCACTTGTGATATTAATATTTATAGTTTTAATATTGAACAATATTAAAGTTCGATATTCCTCAGTTTATAATTATTCTTCGATCATATTCATCTAAATTCCTTATTTAAAACTGTTGAATTAAATTTACTTCTTGTTTATGAAATTGGACTTCCTGGAATAGCCGTTTTACTTCTTACTATTCTAAAAAAGATGGGATTGATTTTGAAGATAATGTAAAAAAAATCAACAAGAACCAACAAAGGCGTACCTTTTTATCAATAATAATAATAATTCAGCCCTAGAAGTTGAAAGCTTCGATTTATCATAAGGACAACATCGTAGAAACAGCCAATAAATCAAACATCTGCTATGTTTAACGCTTGGTATTATTTTCACGTTTACTGTACTCATTTTGAAAACTTTTGTTTTTGCTAAATTTACTCTAGTATTGCAGATTTTCACCAATAACTTGCTAGGCTCTAGATATAATAATAAGTAATACCATTTTAAAATCTGCATTTAACGCGCATATTTTTAAAATAGTTTCCCACTCAGTTATTCATGCATTTTTTTTTATACCAGCTATGATTTAACTTTTTCAAAATATATTTGTTTTCACATTTTGAATACCCTGGGTAGATATTTGGTTTTGTGTATATTTTTACTTACTTGGAATTCTCCATCTCCAAAGGATTTGATGGCTCAACTTTCCATTACCCCGGCACGAATTTCAACTCGCGGTTTTTTTTAACTTGATAGATATATTCAAATGGTAGACAAGTGCATTCAAGAGGACACAAGCGTCCACAGGTTTTTCCTCAAAAACCACCTCTGCCTATCAACTCCTACTCTCACCTCTTCTTGATGAAATCGGGTGCCTAGTACCTCAACTGGAGATTGAGTTCCAATCCAAGTGGAAAGTTGTTGGAGGCAGCAAACGAGAGAGGGGGAAGAGATGTTTCCAATAAGGCACATCTCCTAATCCAGACGGCAGAGGAGGAATTCCCGAAATGGAATCAACGGTGATCTACTGAGTAAACACCTTATAGGGCTTCTACGACTTATCCGGAGCCCAGGCCTATAAGAAGCGATTTATCCGGCTCCCCGTCCTTGGAGCTATACTAAGGATCTGGCCCTCCAGGTTGGGGGTTGTGCCGTCGGGGTGACTTCCTGACCACTTAAAAATCTCCTAGTTGCGAAGCACCAAAAAGCATCGGATACAGACGGATTTACTGTTGACAACCTACGCCAACGAACTTCGGATATGTACGTGGAATGTTAGATCCCTTAGAAGACCACGTGCAGCCGAAGAATTAGCGGAGGCCCTAGACTGCTATAAAGCAGACATCCAGGAAATACGATGGGATGGACCAGGCAAAAAGTGGATGAAAAAGTGCGATATTTACTATGGTGACAGCCTGCACGACAACACTTCACAACAGGCTCGCAAAGCGGCATTGCATAAAAGGATGAAAGCTGCTTATGAGCTCTTTGAGCAGAAGGGGCGAGAAGAACACCGACTTCTCAAAAGGAAAAAGAAAGAACATGAGGAGCGTGCGGTCCAAGATGTTGAGATGTTGGAAATCAGGAATGAAGTTCAAAAGTTTTATGAAAAGGTGAAACGAAATTCACAA